>NW_008345602.1:3291081-3293408 GCF_000622305.1 Nannospalax galili | reverse complement strand
TGACCAAAAGGAACTTAAGAAACAAATAGGTTTTTTGGCTTGTTTTTGTCTCAAAATTCCATTAAGAACAGACTCCATCCTTGCAAAGAAGACATAAAAACAGGCAACACAGAGGCAAGAGCTGGGATCTGAATGAAAACCTTTAAAACTATATGTGGGAAGAAGGCAGACCCACAGAGAGACAAAGACAGGCACAGAGACAAAGACAGAGAGAGAGAGAGAGAGAGAGAGCAAGAGAGCAAGAGAGTGAGAGAGATTGATTGTATATGCATATTTGGTAAGAAAATTATAAATTACATTATGAAAGAACTTAAATGCCACACGTTTATGGAACTGTTCAGTGTAGAAAAAGGCTAAATTTTAAACATTCAACATTTTCAGTAAAGTTTCTTTGTTAAAATGCAATTATTTTCATAGATGACAGAAAAGTGTTAATAGAATGAATGTCTTAAGTAAACAAAAATGAGTTGAACCTGATGACTTATTACTATATACATTTTCAATTAGCTAAAGATAGCTTGTTTTCTTCAATATCTTGGTAAAAGAAGTCACTATAGTTTTTTTCTCTCTTATTTTTAGTAATAATTTAAAAATAAAGGTTCTGTAAAAGTTACATATTTCACCTGTCAGAAAGGTGTTGTAAATGGAAGAAATTTTTGACTGTTTTGTATATATTACAGATGAGTTTGTCTTGAGTCTGTGTAAAATGTGACATAATCTGAGTTTCTCATTTGGCTGTCTTTGAGGCACATAGAGGTTAATGGACTAAGGCACTGGAATATTTAAGAAATGGTGGATGACGAATTTTTCATGTGATCACAGTGTCTGCACTGATTTCCCCACATACTACGGAAATACTGTTATGTTATGAAAGCCAATTAGGTAGAATGGAAAACAGCCAGGGAGCCGAGAGAATTTTGTTTTATTTTGTATTTTTGTAACAGATCCATGGTTCAGAGCTTATTCTTAATGGACAATTTTAGAATGCTGTTCTTCATTGCTGATGCAACCTTGCTTAGGGAATAGGAAAGTCAAGCTAAGTACGTCAGGATTTGTCTTCCGAGTGCCAGACTTGAGAAAATATTTCTGATTCTGCTAGCTTGATGATGCCGTGTCTTAAGTTCTATGTGCCCCTAAAGATGCAATCCATAGATCTCTAGTGCGGCCTTGACTCACATCTGACTTTGAATGACTCTGCAGGTTGCTAATATAGTGCATGCTTTAGCCTACTCCCTAGGAGGGCACACATGCCTAGTACTGTAAATCCGGTCAAGAACCGTGGTTGGGTAGCTTGCAGGTTCTAGGGGTAAACCTATTGCTGTTGCTGTGTTAAATGGACATAATGTCAAATTGTCCTGTTTTCTTGATTGTTGTTTTGCAGAAGGCTGAAGAGAATGCAGAAGGAGGGGAGTCTGCCCTGGGACCAGATGGAGAGGTGAGAGAACTGACACCCATTGGCTCTTAGGTTCAGCTGAGTGGAGCTTCTGTCATACTCTGTGGCACCACTCTCTGTGTATGCTAATTGTACTTTGTCTCAGCCACTCTTTCTTTAAAACTATTTATGTTTGTATGTATGTCTCTCTGTGTGTATTTGCATGTGCATGTGGGTACCTGCAGAGTTTAGAAGGGGATTGTCAGATTCCCTGGAGCTGGCATTACAGGCTGTGGTGGATACTGGGAACCAAACTCAGGTCCTGTGTAAGACCTGTAAATGCTCTTGATTGCTGAGCCATCTCTCCTAGCTTCTCATCTAATAATTTTTAAGTAAAACAGTACATTAGTGACTAAGGAGGTGGCTCAGTGGGTTAAGTGCTTGCTGTGGAAGTGTGAGGGTCTGAGTTAGGATTCCCCAGAACCCATGAAAAGCTGGATATAGTTTCATGCACCTATAATCCCAGTGCTCCTACAGTGAGATGAGAGGCAGGGACAGGAGAATCCCTAGAAGCTTGTGGGCCAGCTAACCTGACATTTGCAATGGCAAACAACAGTAGATTCTGTCTCAAGGTGGAAGGCAAGGACCAACACCCCAAGGTTGTTCTATGACCTCCACAGGTGTGACTGCACTCACAACATGAACAGGTACTCCCCCATGCCCCAGTGCTCCTACAGTGAGATGAGAGGCAGGGACAGGAGAATCCCTAGAAGCTTGTGGGCCAGCTAACCTGACATTTGCAATGGCAAACAACAGTAGATTCTGTCTCAAGGTGGAAGGCAAGGACCAACACCCCAAGGTTGTTCTATGACCTCCACAGGTGTGACTGCACTCACAACATGAACAGGTACTCCCCCATGCACACATACACACAAAGATTAAGAACACCCCTCAA
>NW_008345602.1:3285876-3290984 GCF_000622305.1 Nannospalax galili | reverse complement strand
CAGCACCCACATGGCAGCTAACAACCATCTGTGACTCCAGTTCCAGGGAATCCAATGCCTTCTTCTGACCTCCAAGGGCATTGCACAATGTGGGTGCAATATGCAGGCATTACACTCATATACATAAAATAAAGATAATAAATAAAATTTAAAAATTCAAAGAACACATACTTACTCCAACCCCAACTCACTACATAAGACAAGATACCTGAAACTCAGAGAGAGAAAGCCTGTAACTGAGTGCAAAGAACTGGATGGTGGCAGAGCGGAGGAAAACCCAGGCCATTTGACTCCTAGACATGTACACAACTTGACCATAGCAGAGTTCATCAAGCTTTTTCTTTAATGTATATAAGTGTTTTGTCTACATGTATGTAAGTGCACCACATGCCGGGGAACAACCCCCCCAAAAAAAAAAAAAAAAAACACAGTACATTAGCATAGTAGAAAATTAGAATAAAATTGTCTCAGAACTACCAGTCAACTGCTACAAAGTGTCTTGTGTACCATTCCGTATATGAGTAACTGTACTATATATGACTGCGTAGGCCTAAGAATCTTAAGTGATTCTCAAAAGGCTACAAATGGCCAAAATGTAAAAAATAAGAGTCTACAGAGTGTGGGTCCTTGGACAGGACTCCTATATTGAGGTCCATCCTCCCAGGGCTCGGGGATCATTGTGGAAGAGGGAGTGGAAAGACTTTAAGAGCCAGGGAGGAGGCGCATGACCATATGGAAATGGTCCTACAGACGCCTGGGACTCTTCTCATACGAACCTACAGCAGTGGTGTCAGCATGCACAAGACCCATGCAAACTTAGGCAGACAAAAACCCAGCACAGAACTGTGGAAATGAACAACAAGCCCCAATCTTAGTTGAAGAATTATTGGCAGCTGATTACTGCTGGGTGAGGAAGAACTGATCTTCTCGAAGGGAGAGTCTGTAGATAGGCTGACTAAACCCCAGTGGATGAACTTGCACTGAGGGACATCTCAGGACACTAACTTTATGTAATAGGCCTTAACAAAAAGTATGAACTCCAGTAGGGGGCAGGGGGCTATGAGATGGTGCCAAAGGGGAAGGGGAAAGAAAAAAAAAGAATCTTAAGTGTTCTACATTACATTTGGCAAGTAAATAGTACAGAGGCATAAAATATAACCCAGTTTCCCTAGTTTATTACTAATTTGAAATTATAAAAATGCATAACCCAAGTAGTTAACCTATTTTAGTTTTTTGGTATTTGTTTAGGCTTATAATATAGATTGTCTGTGTGGCTACATGAACATATCCTTAATTTTATATCCTAGTAGTTCTGATACTCTGAATTCTCAGGATGCAATTATTTATCTATTGCTTTTTTTTTTTTTTTTTGGAAAATCTCAGGAATCTGTCCAGTCACACAGTAAAGAGGCTGAAACCCAGCACAGGAGAGGAAGAGAGTTTGTTTTAAATGACTTTCTTCTCTCATGGACTCTGAGAAGCCTTTTTGGAGCTGGGTAGTGGGGGATTGCATCTTCCCATTCTAGAGTCATTGGCCACCCGAGTTCCACTGTGAGCTCACATGGCCCAGACACAGGAAGAAGGGTTGAACCACTGGCATGCAAAAAAACCTCTTGAAAACAGAAACTGTCTAACTACTCTAATCCATCACAAGGGAAGGAAGGATCAGGATAAATGTTAATGTGTAAGAAACTCTCAACAGGCTGTTGTGAGAGCAGAATAGTGTATGTTAAAGTACTTAGAAGCAGCGCCAATTTGCTGAAGCTGGCCTCACCTAGGAAGGCAGCACATCAGCCTGCAATTAACAGGCACACAGGGAGAGCGAACACGCTCCTGTGCTGGTGCTCTCATCTCATTATCTCCTGGGAAAATTCGCTGCTGATCTTCGGGTTGTGACATATATCGTTTTTTATCCTTTAATTTTAACACACATGAATTCTGTTTGCTGAAGTTTGCGAAGTGGACAGCATACTCGGTTTGTTTTGAAATAATGCTCTTATTTTCCTTCTGTATTCATTGAGTGCTTTTTGCCAAAGTTCTAATCCCATCCACACTGATTTCCAATTTTCTCTGAGGCATGACATTAGAATAAAACAAGCTCTACTCTAATAGCTCAAGATAATAAGATATCATTTTTTTTCCCAGAGAAACGGTAGCAAATGGTAGATTTCCTTCTCTGTTTCTTGAGTGTGTAGCTGACCTTTTACATTAATGAGGAAGAAGTATCATGTTGCCATGCAAAGAAATGGGGCTCAGAGCTATTGCTTTAGCCACCATATGAGGAGATACCTGACAGGCTGGAGCAAGCCTTTTCTTTTAAAGTCATTTTTGTGAAAGTCACTAATGTATTGGTTCTTATTTTGACAGTGATGGGTGAGGGAGTAGGAAGAAAGAATTTCTGAGGTTTTGGTTTCTTTTTGGTAAGATACAGAAGGTAACCTTCAGGCTGTTTTGTTTTTTGTTTTTTTTTTCTTAATTGGAATAAATTATTTGGCAATCCTAATTACACTGATAGTTTTGCCTATATGTATTTGACCACAAAACTAAGAGTAATTTAGGGGAAAGTCTTTGAAATAATGAATTACCTAAACATCCCATTTTCCTGCTCTTCAGGAAATAGATAATGGAACCTGTGCACAGATGGAGCACACAAACATCTCACCTGGAGCTCTGCTCCTAGAAGTCTAGAAGTCGGTCACCCTTTAATCAGTAGCATCTATTTGCATAGCATTGCTCCTTTTTGAGCCTTTTTAAGACAGTTTGTTCCCTGGAGCAGGTCAGCTATAACCTCTGCAATTTTACTTACTCTCTTCATTTTCATAGTCTAATAATGAACGTTATTTAGTTCAGTGTTGGTCAGTTCTTCAGGTTTCAAATAGGCAGGCTTTTCTTGTTTATCATACATACAAGTCCATTGGTTGAGTTAGAGACCTGCCTGCTGGCTTGGTTTTAGATAAAGCACAATGGTTCTGTAGAAGACAAACCAGTCATTTAATGAGATGACATGGGCTGCATTTTTCTATCTGAAACCACAACTTTGCAGTAGCTATTCCCAAGAGGGTGTTAGCTGAGGGACTGGGGAGCTGTTAGTTCTAAATGACCTGAATCAACTCTGCCTGTCTTGAGTAAGAAGGGACTTGGTTACAAGGTAAGTATCCCTTGTCCTAAATGCTTGGTATCGGAAATGTTTTCAGATTTTGGTTTGGGACTTTAGAATATTTGCATCTATATAATGAGATATCTTCTGGATAGGACCTAAGTCTAATCACGTACTACATTCATGTTTCATATACCTTTTATTTTTTTCATGTAGACCTTAACATATAATGTGAAAGTGATTTTATAAAATATTTTTCATGTGCCTGTGTTTTTACTGACCTGTCCTCGTGGGGACAGGTGTGGGAGTTTTTATTTGTGTTATCATGTCATCCCTCAGAATGTTTCAGAATTCTGCATTTTTGGATATTCAATCTATAACAAGATAAATAACAACTCAGTAAATCTCCAGGCATAGTAGAGAATTTGACTTAGGGCTTTAACCTAATATACTAATCCTGTACAACTGGTCCAGTGAGAACGTGACTGCTCTTTGGAGTAGGCAGGAGTTTGGCACAGTCAGTACCACTCCACTGGCTTTGCTGCCACCATGGTTTGTCCTTCTGCCTCTATCCTGTTGGTCTCTATTTCCTCAGCATCTATACCTCCTAACTCAGTCGTGGCAAGGGCAGTCAGCTGGAAGAGCCAAGGCCTTGTGCCTGTACCTTAGCTGGCATTGATACCACGTGTTCAGTGTTTTTGTTGAGGATGGAGTTCAGGACTTTGTATATGTTAGGTAATTACTGTATCATTGAGCCACATCCCCAGCCTTTAGCTTTTTAACCTAGGCTGGCCTTGTGACGCCTGCCTCAGCTTCCCAAGTACTGGTACTATAGGCACGTGCCACTATGTCCACTTCCTTGGTTTCCTGGGTGATGGTCTCTCCCTTCCCACCAAGACACATTAGGTCGTTCAATTCTGAAACAGAAAAACATTTCAGATACTCTGGGCAGCAAAAAGCCTAAGAAATAGCACAGAACTCAGAGAACCTCCTAACATCCCAGGGTGATGTGATGTGATTTCTTTTTGTTCTTTCTAGCCAATAGATGAGAGCAGCCAGATGAGTGACCTGCCTGTCAAAGTGACACACACAGAAACTGGCAAAGTTCTCTTTGGACCAGAAGCACCCAAAGCAAGTCAGCTGGATGCCTGGCTAGAGATGAATCCTGGGTATGCTGTGGAGGCAACATTACTGGTGTTCTTTGGGCTTCTTTGATTGTGGGTGGGTATGGCAGTCCTTATCAAATTCCCACAATAAAACAGCACAGCCTTTGCTGAGATAATGAAATTTGTTAGCTGCATTTGCAATCTGTACATAGAATGTGCTAGTTAAGTCCTGTGTGTCTGTGTTTATGATTTAAAGAGCTCAGACACCTCTTCTTTACTTTTTTCCCTAGGTATGAAGTTGCCCCTAGATCCGACAGTGAAGAGAGTGACTCTGATTATGAGGAGGAGGTATGTATACATCTGTCTTTGGGGTTCACTGATGGTCCAGTCCCCAAGGCCTTCTGTCTTCCTCCTAGATTTACTTTTAGGTGATAACAGGGTGACATGTTTGTTTTATATGCCCTGATAGTATGTACCTAGTGGCACAGTCATCTCTTGAGGGTTCTTGGCTGGTGAGAAATCTTAGCAGATTCTAAATTCATTTGAGACCAAGGTATTATTAGACTAGAATGGTGCAAAGGCATTTTGGGGTAGAATTGGAGATAGATTACTTCAGGAAACACAGTACCCTGTCTCCAAGTGGTTCATAGTGAGAGCTAACTGCTTAAAATTTTCTGGTAGGGACTGGAGGGGTGGCTCAGATTTTAAGAGCACTGACCTCTCTTGTAGAGGACCCAGGTTCTGTTCCCAGTACCCATGTGGCAGCTAACAACTGTCTGTAACTTTAGTTCCAGGGTTCTGACACCCTCTTCTGGAATCCATGGGCATTGCTCACATGTGGTACACTTACATACATGCAGGCAAAACATTCATACACAAAAAATAAAAATAAAAATTTAAATTTT
>NW_008345602.1:3284667-3285819 GCF_000622305.1 Nannospalax galili | reverse complement strand
TAAAAAAAAAAAAAAAATTCTGAAGTCTTTTAGACCTAGGAGGGAGTCTGTTAGAATCCGAGTCTGGGAACTGAAGTAGAAAGGGTAACATGAGCATGTCTTAATTTATTGACAATCTGCATTTCTCTCTAAATGTGACTCTTGTTTGAATCCTTGGATATAATTCTTACCCCAAAAGAAACACATTTCTCAGTCTCTTGGAAGAAACACTTAACATGGTTAGACCATCAAATGAGACTCTTGGATATTTTCACTAGGAATTAAGAAAAAATAAAGATATTTGTTAGATTATTATCAAATGGTTAATCAGTACAAGTAAATGGATTAAGTGATTTAATATTCTTTGCTGCAGTCTAGTTAATGCAGTCTGGTGTGTATCAGTATACAGGCATCTTCATGCAGCTTGCCAAGGAGCAGGTAACACAACCATACTGATACTAACTGACCAGGATCTTAAGACCATGGCTGTTTTCCTTCTGTATTTCAGATCTTTGTTTTCTAAATTAGTATCCCATGAACATTTACTACTTCTGAAAACCAATAAAAATTACATTTAGAAAAGTATGACCATTAAAAAGCAAATACTTTTGTGGCATGGTAGTATCTCCCAGCTACTTTTTTCTTGCTTACTTGAGTGAACAGGCCAGTAAATTATATGCTACAGTTTTCTTTTTAAAGAAGAGCCTGGGAGTGCAGAAATAAGATAAATTGGGCTGCTTAGGTTGACTGTGCTGCTTGGAGACTGGCAGCTGCAGACAGCTCCTGACTGCTAGGAAGAGATGCAGTCAGACCAAGGGACAAAAGAGCCCCAGGTCACCAGCTAGTAAGTGGCTTGTGGCACCTCATTTCTAGTAGGCAAAGGCCCAGTTCTGAGTTCTCAGCTTACTCCCCAGTACTAAATGACCTGATGTCATCGTCTTGATGTCACCATTGGTACTATGTCTGTGTGTGTGCTTTCTGTCATGAGTTATGGAAACATATAGTTACCTTTAAACCTGCTTTGAACACTGTTAGTAGTGGATATAATGAATATTTAGTGATACCTTCCAAGTGGAGTTTGGTTCATAGCAGTAGGAAGATAGTGAATCCTCTGCCAAGGTAATGGTGTTTTTTTTTTTTTTTTAATACTCAAAAATGTGTGGTATGAAAGAG
>NW_008345602.1:3269330-3284549 GCF_000622305.1 Nannospalax galili | reverse complement strand
TTTTTTTTTTTTTTTTTGAATACTCAGAAATGTGTGGTATGAAGCAGCATCAGAAAGCAGTGTACTTCCCATCTCAGGCCCTCTACAGCAAGCATGGGGACCACTGAGTTCACCAGCACAAGAGAGAATTAGGAGAAGAATCAGGAGAAGGATATTAAACCTTTAACATCTGCCTTTGGAGGAAGAGATACAGAATTCTAAGAGAAAGCAGATATGGTGTGCATATTTGCTGTGAATGACCAAATAATTACACATCTCTCTGGCACAATTTTTACATGCTTTTTCTTGGGAACATGGGTCTCAAGGACCCCTGGAGGGTCCCTTTAACTCTCTCATTGACTGACAAATCACTTAGTGTAAGCAGATGTTAAATTTATTCCCTTAATTTTATTTACTTGCTTCATTTGTGAAGTGGACTACCATTTATTCTTTTAATAGAATATGCTAATTACAGAATTTGCTTGATAAAAATACAGGCTTCCCTGTGCTCTGTTCTTTCCTCAGGATGAAGAAGAAGAGTCTGGTAGGCAGGAAACAGAAGAGAAGATACTGCTGGATCCCAACAGTGAGGACGTTTCCGAGAAGGATGCTAAGCAGATCATTGAGTGTGTAGCCCTCTGAAGTTTTCTTTACTAAGGCGGTGCTTGAGGTTCACATGGTGTGAATTTTCTGTTTGGGAGTCTTGTTTAAAGACAGGAACATATTTCATGTTCAAATTCCGGTGGAGACTGTCCTTCCAGTTCCTCTGAGGTCACTTCTGAGCTCTAGCCCCCGCCCCCCAGGTCCAAAAGCTTTGGGCTGCTCATCTCTTTCCCTCCCTCTTTCTTTCCCCTGTCTCCTAAATCCTCCAGCTCAGTCTCCTTCCTGGGCTTCACACCCTCCTTTGCATTTCTATCCCAGATTATAGTAATCAATTATCACCCCCCCCAGCCCCAAATCTGCTGCTTCCTTGCCTTTCTTGCCTCCTTCATGACCATCTACATACCCCAAAGCCAAGTTTAAGACACCTTTCCTGTCTCATCCTGGCTGCCATAGCCAAGTTAGGTGCCCACTCTGCCCAGGTCCAATCTTCCATTTCACTCCCTGTGTCTAGGTGCTCTGGTCCCACATCTCACTCCATTCCAGCCCACCCATTCTGCCAGTGGTTTACACATATTTTTGCTTGTATAACTGTATTCTAGGAGAATTGTCCTGAAGCAGTATACAAAAGAGAAGACTTGGAAACATCAGATTTTCCAGAAGGAAGAAATGGATATTCTAATATTTTTCCTGTTCCATAATCATATGCTCCACTTTAGGGAGCCTCTGTTTTCTGTCTGCCCCTGCTCCTTCTCGGAGGTTCTAGGGATGTGCCATGGTTCCTCACTGCCTGGAGAGTAAAACCCCCAGAAAAGCATAGAGAAAGGAGCGCACCTTTCTTCCTTCCCCTCCTCTCGGTGTCTTCAATTCTCTCCTACGTGTCCTCCAAGTTTAGCCAATGTTCTGAGGATAGGATTTATCTTTGCATCCTAAGAGCCTAGAATGCCTTCATTGACAAGTACTGATCTGCAACTGTATGGTTCAGGCCCCTACCAGTTTTGAAGATCACCTCTGAGCCTCAAGTTCTTCCCATGCATCAAGTGGAGCTGATATTAGTAATGTGTACCTTGCTTGATTTTTATGAAGTTTGCAGAGATATATTTTAAATACAAGGCAGGTGATACTTGGGCAGTGATTTTAGACTCTGAAGTCATTTTGGATGAAATGACATTTAGACTCAAATATTTCCGTGGGCTTCTCTACTTTGTCTTCTTCAGGACTGCCAAACAAGACGTGGATGACGAGTACAGCATGCAGTACAGCACTAGAGGGTCTCAGTCCTACTACACAGTGGCTCACGCTATCTCAGAGAGGGTGGAGAAGCAGTCTGCCCTCCTCATTAATGGGACCCTAAAGCATTACCAGGTAATTGGCATGATTGTACTCCCATGACAGGCCCTGGTCTCTTGCATATGTCATGCCCGAGTCAACTTCATAAGAGGTTTTGAGGACAGTGAGACATTTAATTTATGTCACTTAACAGTCCTGGTGATCTTCCCACTGCCTAGAGCCTCCTTCAGAGCACTGGCTTGTGTTACGGTCTCTTCAGAGCACCATACTAGTTTTGTCCTCTCTCATTCTGGGATGCTATTACTATAAGAAATGCAGACTTAACGCTTGGACCAGTTTCATTGTGGCTGTCTGAAAAGGGAAAAGCCTTCCTTTAAAAACTTTAGCTCAGTTATAGTTGGATGCTGTGGATTCAACTACTGAGCCCAATCTGCTGCATTTATGCCTTCTTAAGGTACAATAAAGTTGTCAGCACCTTTGCTTTGGTTAAACACTAGGCTGTAAATGGAGCAGTTGTTCCCTTTGACCTGTCTTGGTTGAGGTGACTCCTGTCTTCTGCCTCTCACTTCTCTTCAGGGTTACCTGAGGTGTGTTCCTTGGAACATTTGTTCCATGAGTTCTTCCTCAAAAAGCAAAAAGTAAAATAAAAATAAGGTTTCATGGGTCAAATGAATACAGGAAGTGCCAGTCTCTGTAACTAAATTATCATGTAATTTACCTTTCCAAATGTGAATACAGGTGAGAGCGAATAGCAGTTCTTATTATTAATAATCAGCTAACCCTGAACTGTCCCAAGCCAGCCATATTGTCACCCTGGCAGTGACTCCTCTCAGTCATCCACAATACACATCTGCATATTGATGACTACACTAGTCAATGCGTAATCTATCATGCGTGTCAGCATCCTGCAGTAAAATAGCATGGTTGAATTCTGTATTCCTCACGTTTTTTTGAACACTACTTCCTGCCACATTTTTATATTATCACTTTTCAATATCCTCTAAACATACTATCTAGACTGTATTTAGGGAAGTGCATGCTTTAGACCAGCGGGTCCCAAACTTTCTGGGATCAGGCGCCTTCCCATGGTTCTGCCATTGAGCGGGAGGGAAGCATGTGCCCATTGGTACAACTCTCCCTGAGTTCTTCTAAAGGGTCAGCGTCTGCTGCCTGCCATTGCTTGGGCTCCATCCATGATGGTGGAAATATTGGAAAAATGACAAGTAATGCCTTTGGTAGAATTATTAAAGTTGTTTTGACCTTGTGAATGTCTTGGGGATCTTCCTGGAACCCCTGGAACACACTTTGATCACTGCTTTGTCCTTTGTAAGACTGTACCACCTTAAAGAGGTCCAATCTCATTTGGCCTGCCTGGTATGTTTATTGATTCAGTGTGTTCTTTGGTATATTTGTATATGGGAGACCCATTTCTGAATTATTCATAAATAACCTTTTTAAGCTACATTTATTGGAGAGAGAGAGAGAGAGAGAGAGAGAACGTGCACGTGCCACATAACGATGCTTGTGGAAGTCAGAAGACAATGTCCAGGAATCAATTCTCTCCTTCCTTCATGTGGGTCCTGGGAATTGAACTCAGGCTATAAGGCTTGGTGGCAGGCATCCTTAGCCACTTAGCCATCTTGTCAGCCCTCCTAAATAACTTTCAGTCCCACTCTGATTTCCTCCTGACATCCAACATCTTTTAAGCATTCTTCATCTCTCCCTTTTTAAACCTAGCTACACCTATTTCTAATTGTGAATTTGTGCTATTTTTCCCTGGTTGGGCTCTGTCCATTCCTCTACATGAACTATCCTGTCTCCCCTGGCTTTTGACAGGGAAGACCAAGACCCTCTTCCTGCGGTCTGTCCACCTGCATTTGCCTCATGAGTTCCCTGGTTCATGGTGTGGTCACAGGTAAGCTGTGGCTCCTTGACAGCTTTAACCATGGCACACTGCAGCCTTCTTGCTGTTTCCTGGAGACTCACATAGTTTGATTCACCGTCTCCCGCCTCAGTCTACAACCCAGGAAAGCCTAAGTCTCTTCCCACAGGTTTTGTGAATTTCTAAGCCCCTCTTGCCTCTGGTTTTGCTTTTATTTTATCTGGGATTAGCACTAATATAAACTTTGACCTTTTACCATTTTTTTTTCCAATTTCATTTTTGCTACATAGACAAATATTTCTGGCATTTAGTTGACTTGCCCAAAGCTGGTGGTCTTGGGGTCAGGTTGCCAACCACCTGTGGTTCCCCACTTCTCATCCTCCTTACCTCTCTTTTTTTCTTGGATCTTTTGGTTTTTTTTTTTTTTTTTTTGGAGACAAGCTTTCCCCTGTAGCCCCAGCTGGTGGTGTGGAACTGAATATATAGACCAGGCTGGCATCCATCTCACAGATAACTGCCTGCCTCTGCCTCCCCAGTGCTGGGATTAGAAGTCATGCACCACCACACCTGACTCTCCTCTCTCTTTTTGGAAACTTGTTTTTAAATTAGCATACAGAATAATGGGCTTCCTTAGGGTATTTCCATACACACTTTCTTAGTTTTTGAGCCAGGGTTTCAAGTAGGCCACATTGGCCTTGAGCTTGCTACATAGTCAAGCATAACTTTGAACTGATCCCCATCCCTCGACCCACTGCTTGCTCCTACTGTGTCCGTCCCCCTCTTGTTGGTCCCTGTCCTCCCCCTTGCAACCCATTCTCTTGGACACTTTTCCTGTTTCTCTCCTTACCTCTTTGTGTTGCTCTTCTGAAAAATTCTTTAGGACGATATGGGTGTTGTCCAGGGTCTTCTGTGTGACTTATGAAAGTCTTCAAATCATCACAGTTTCTCTAAGAAAAATTGTGACCAGTGTGAGTTTACATCCATACATTGGCATTGTCAACTACTTCTTGGTAATGGGTATGTGTGCCAGTTTACTGCTTTCCCTTTGGCTGTAAGCTTCTGAGGATGTGTATGTCTACCTTGGTGCCCATATCCTGTGGCTCCTTGTATCATTCTTTATAAAGAAGAGTTGTTTAATAAGCATTTTAAGTACATGATCACAATATTTTTCTAAGCATGACTTCATGAGCAAGCTAATTACCATATACATACATATATGTTTTACACACACACAACATGTAATTGATGTAATTGATCCCATATTTAAACCCAGCATTACAGTGTGGAGTGCGAGGGAACTAGAGGAAAGAGGTTTAAGAACTTTGTATCCTCAACTCACTTCTCACTTTTCTTTTATGCTCTTAAAATGAGGGATCCAAAGCTGGGATTGCTCCAGTGCATCACTCTGTGCTTTGAAAATCCATTGCACATGTTCCAGGCAGTCAGCTTCCAGTGAGCTGCCCTTGGGAAGTGCCCACATCACACAGTTTCCATGTGTTGCCTGGGGACTTTCTCTGCCAAAAAGAGAAATGTCCTCCCAGGGTCCAGCAGAGTGGCCCTGGTTCCCTAGCCACAGGCTTCCTCACCATGGGGATGGCACCCTAGGGCAGGCTGTTTATGATCAAGAAAGCAGTTTCTGACGATCAATGGTCTGTGTGCCAACCCTGCCTTCTGGTTTGTCTTTAATCCTTGCATTGGCTTTTTGTTCCTGGAGTGTTTTAGGTTTTCTTCATTTATAATAATTCTACAACGTCATCTACTGTGAAATGCTAAGTACGGATGAGCAGCAAAGCTGCTTCAAATCCCACCAGCACGCTCCAGCCCATCATTTCTAAATCTGATTAACACTCAGCACCTGCCAAGCAGCAGGGGCGATTACAGGCTCATCTTTTAAATTCCTTTTGCGTTGGTGCTTCCCGACTTTGCTGCTGTGGGAAACCCAGTGTACAGCACTGAGAAGTTAAGAAGTCACAGCCTCACTTGAGTTGTATTAGTATTAATTACCTGTGCAGATCTTGGATAATTGAAGCAATTGCTCTTCATTTCAGCTCCAGGGCCTGGAATGGATGGTTTCCCTGTATAATAACAATTTGAACGGAATCTTAGCTGATGAAATGGGGCTAGGCAAGACCATCCAGACCATTGCACTCATCACCTATCTGATGGAGCACAAAAGACTCAATGGCCCCTATCTCATCATTGTTCCCCTCTCGTAAGTAAAGTAATTTATTCCGCAGTCACGTTCTGTGTGTTGTAGATGGCCCTATTAGTGGCTTGTCCTTATTTCTCACTTCAGACAGGATCGTAGCTTGTGAAGTAAGATTACCAGGAGTGTGTAATCTGTGCGTTAGTTTAATTTCCCACCCCAGCCTACCCCACTGCAGCCTTCTTGACCAGCTAGTAAAGTAACCAATTGAATGCTTCTTATCAGCCATTAACAACATTGTGGTCTCTCATCCCACTTCAGTTAGCTTGCAAAAGGGAAAGATGTGGGCATTTTTAAGATTTCTAGGAAATTTTTCCTTGTTCCATTTCTAAACACACACATTTAAAATCAAAAGATTATAGTTTTGCACAGATATCTTCCTTATTGTGCCTTTTAAAGCAGAGTAAATACCAAAAATCACTGCTGTGAACTCTGCATTAGAGAAAACTCACTATGTACACTTCATAGTTCAATAGCTTGCTGCTGTGGAAGGGCCAGTGTTTGCTGTTTCCAACACATCTCCTGTGCCTTGCCCAGTGGGTAGCTCCCCCAGGTCTCTAGTCAACGCTCCTAAGTAAGGGAATAACTGTTCCAGCACCCTCCCTGGGAGTGCAGTGTGCCTGTCTGTGGGTATCAGGCTGTAGCTTGAACCACTGGGATCTTGCCTTGGGTCTCAATATGAGACAGACTCGGACCTGGAGTGAGAATCAGGATTTTTGTTTTGTATTCTCTTAAGTTCTTTTTTTCTAAATAAGAACTATGTGCAGACCTCTCTGTATGAACATCTGTCTCCATAGTAAGTGCATGCTCCTTGCATTTGATCTGTATTCTGACTTGCATATTGTGATGATGCTTTTTAGGACTAGAAAAACCATTCAGCATTTCTTCCCATGCTTCCTCTTGGAAGATGTGTTTACTATTTTCATGTAGTTTCAGAATTTCTTTTTCTGATTCACATTTTCTCCGAACTTGCATGGCTAGTTATAAATATGTCTCAAATCATGTGATAATTGCTGATTTTTAGAACCATATGAAAATTCAGGATTTTTGCTTCTTGTATTTCTAGACTTTAAATTTCTTATGAAATGTTTTAAATGAAAACCAAAGTTGCTTTGAGTCAGCTTGTTTCTAACAGCTCTTATCTTCATACCTTTGAAGGAAATATGTATTTGAGCGATTTTACATTGTCTAGTTCCTTTAAGAAGTTCTGAAATGAATGACATCGTTTTAGTCATTGACTTTTATATAAATGTCTTGTTTTGTAGGACTCTATCTAACTGGACATACGAATTTGACAAATGGGCTCCTTCTGTGGTGAAAATGTGAAGCAAAATATATATATATATATATATAGATCGTATTTTCTTCATTCCGTATGCACATCTGTGAACTGTATTTGGTTGTAAAGTTTTGTCATGTACATCATGTTCTAAACAGTGAGAGTTAATCATCCCAAGAAGATTACTGTAATAAACCATAATTACTTTCAGATAGTGAAATGCAGAAGAAAATTGTTAATTATCATATTGCGAGGTTTCTGATGAGAGTAATACAAATGACAAATATCACACATTGTGCGCTGCTGACTGGCTCACTATGGGCTGCTACTGTGCCGAACGTTCCAGCAAAGTCAGGCAATTACCAGGGCACTGAGTCTGCCTGCTGCCTGC
Organism: Nannospalax galili; assembly: GCF_000622305.1. NCBI lineage: Eukaryota > Metazoa > Chordata > Mammalia > Rodentia > Spalacidae > Nannospalax > Nannospalax galili. The sequence goes on along the minus strand of NW_008345602.1, from coordinate 3,276,922 downwards.
TCCCACAGAAAGGAAGCCTTTCAGCTGAGCAGCGGGTTCGCCACTACAGCATGCTCACTGTAATTTCCTTCTCTCCCTCCCTCTGTCTTAAGTGGGAAACCTTCCTATAAGGATCCAGACAGGATCGAGATACGTGTGGTTTAGCTACCACTTTTTTCCTGGAGAATAGATCAGTATATAATGATGCATATATGTGTATGTATGTCACCTGTCTAGGTTCCATCAAGTGATGAACAGTGTGAAATAGCACCCATGCTTCTCGAACATTGGATAATGTCTGCATTTTTCTTTCCATTCAGGGGACTCCTGCTATGCGCCGGTCCCTTGTCCCCCAGCTCCGCAGTGGCAAATTCAATGTCCTCCTGACTACTTATGAGTACATTATAAAAGATAAGCACATTCTAGCAAAGGTATGTTTTCAGAAAAAAATTCTTTTATCTCTAATTATGGATCATCTCACTGGTGTAAAGTATAAAGTATTCCCCAAATTATACTCAATAGTATAATTTGATCTTGGATGACTGATTTCTTTCTCTTCTTTTCTTTTTCTCTGAAATCTTGGTCATGGGTTTTAATGTTTTGTGTGTGTGTATGTATGTGTGTGTGTGTGTGTGTGTGTGAGAGAGAGAGAGAGAGAGAGAGAGAGAGAGAGAGGCAGAGACAGAGACAGATAGACCAACAGACAGATTCATCTTGGACTCCTCCCTGACCATTTGTAGTTAAAGAGTTCACATCTTTTAAGAAAATTCACCTGGGCTCCTTCTGCAACTTTTCTCTCCAGCAGCCTTGAATGTGCTTGGAAAGAAATAATTGTTTTTGTTGCCCTGGGTTATTGTCAGCACGACTTCATTCCTCTTGTGTGTCTCTCTCTGAATAGAAGTAGGTGCCCCTCCATATGGTCTCCTCCATGTGAGCATTTATCCAAGCTGAGGCTTGCGTGCTATATCTGTTTTCAGGGTTTTTTTTCTGGTAAAATAATGGACAATCATTGTTCAAATTACTCAGGGCTGTTCTTGTGACTATTTGGAGTTGAGAAAGACTTGTGTCTGTGACCTGCATGTCTCCATATGTGTATGTGAAGTTGTCCTTTAGCCAAAAATGAGAGGGTTTTCTTTCCACTTTTATCATGTTGCCTCCTAATATGTTCACACAGAAAGATGGGAGTACCATCTTTCATGGAACAAATGATGAAAACTTAATTTTTTTGCCTTGGTAATTTCTTTTACCCTGTGGTGTTTTGAAACCACTATAATCTAAAACTAAGTTATGGTCAGAATTGAACATAATCCCTATTTCTGGGGTTTGTTCTATCTCAGCATTAAACCTTTGCTCTGGGAACTGAGAGTTCCCTCCATGGTATCATAGGAAATAACATAAAGGAAGCATGTGCCCGGGGGAGGCTTAATAATTGAGATGGCACTGACAGCAGCACTGTGTTCCAGCGCCTCATGCTCGAAGATGAATTTGGCAGTGTCAAAAATGACGTGTCTCCAATATTACTATGGGAATGTGTTTGTACATTTGAGATCCTTTAAAAAAATCATACTGTATCTTCTCCATATGTATTTCAAAATTCACTGGAGACGTCTAGTAACGAGATCTAGGGCTTTTGTTTGTTATTGGACAAATGGAACTCTAGAAAGGGGTAGTAATATTTTGCAAATGGAAGACCTAATTAGTAGTAAAATCAAAGGTCTCTGGTTCCTTGCTGTTTCATAAGTTAAATTAATCAAGAAAGTAGACTTAGGATATTTATGTAAATGCATTTTTATCTGTGGTCCTGTTTTCCTGTTGTTGGGAAGTTGATTGTATGACATTGATCTTTCTTAGGCACTTTTCTTAGAGGTGATGGAGAAAAGGGAGAAAATTCTGGTAGTTTCTTTTATCTGTACATCCCCTTTTGACTGATGATTGTAGTTGTTTTCTCTGTCTTCACTAGTGCTTCTAAGAAAAGTCGAGAGAATTGTATCATACTTGCTTATCTGCTTTCTGTGAGTTTTGGACCAGGGTCTGGGGACATCTGACAGCACTGTTTTTAACCACTGCCACCTTTGTATAGGCCGACACATAGGCTTAACGGAGCAATACTCCTTGTTCCCACTTTAAGAAATGGAGCAGTAACCTTGAAAGGCTAAGAGGGAGGGTGCTAGAGGGGAAAGGACCCATCGCCTTCAGGAGGAGGATTATATTATGCATGTGCACCCTGCCTTTTTAAGTATTAGTTGTGTTGGGGAGTTTGCTGAGTTTAGTTCTGCAGTTTGGCACAGGTGGAGGAATGGTATTTTGTTTCACATATCTGCAGCCAGTGAGCACGTTTTCCTTTTGAATAGAACAGGGGTCCTTGACCTGGAAGATGAAGAATATGCAGGAATTGAGGAAGCCTGCTAATTTGACATAATTCTTTAAAAAGAAGCTGAATGTTCTGATTTTTGTGTGAAGAATTCCAACTTTCCAATGTTAGCAATCAGTTAAAAGATAAATAAAACAAATCCCAAACTGAGCCATGCCCTAAAGGTCATAGACAGCTGGTATAATGGGAAAAAGGGCAGGAGGCAGGAGGCCATCAGTAATAGTATCCTGCTAGTGCCGTCTTGTAAAGTGTCTGCTTCAGGAGCCCGTGTGTATTCTGTCCCTGCTATGAGTAGAGTAGGATGGCCAGAAACTCTGGAAGAACTGCTGTGACACAGTAGCAATAGGGCCATTGGAAAGAGGCCATGTCTAGAATCAGGAGTGGATGTTTCATTCTGGGCCTGTTTTGTTGTTTCTAGAAGACAGTTTGGAATCCTGTCTCTGGGAATCATTGTTGTTTGAACATGATCTGTCAGGCATGGGAAATATTCCATTGGTTGAGATTCTTTTGTTTTATGGAGTAGCATGCCATATCATGTACTAAGCTGGGTGTTTGGTTTTCCATGCCACCCCCGCCCAGCCCTTTGGAAGCCACTGTGTTTTCCTTTTCTCACTACATGTTTGTTCTTCCTCTTGTATTACAGATTCGGTGGAAATACATGATAGTGGATGAAGGGCACCGAATGAAGAATCACCACTGCAAGTTGACTCAGGTCTTGAACACACACTATGTGGCCCCTAGAAGAATCCTCTTGACGGGGACCCCACTACAGAACAAGCTCCCTGAACTCTGGGCCCTGCTCAACTTTCTCCTCCCCACAATTTTTAAGAGCTGCAGCACATTCGAGCAGTGGTTTAATGCGCCATTTGCCATGACTGGCGAAAGGGTACTGGTCAAACTTTTCTTTTTACTTTTCCCCACTGTGTGATGGTGAAATGAAGTCAGAGGGTATAAAGCTTACAACAAGAGAGCCACAGAAACCTCACAGAGTTGGGTTTGGTTAATGCTGTTTGTTCAGTGGATAGACATGGTCTCATTTGGAATTATTTTCTCCTTTGAATCTAGATGCGAGTGGGGCATCCCAGGCCTTTGCCTTTGGCCAACTTTTCCCTGACTGGTAGAGTGCTCAACCATAGTGAGCCACAGGGAAGATGTTTGCTTAATTAATTTAACCAGACCAACTCAACCAACTGAATACAGACACAAAAATCTTTCCTTGTTATAGACCTGAGGCTTCCCTTTGAAGTAATTCCATGTAGAATTTGTATGTAAAACGTTAATTTTCTGCACAATTTTTTGAGGTTTTAGTATAAGACTCCATTTTGCCTATACATTCATACTTCTCAAATCCTGGAATAACCATTTTCAAATGTATTATTCTTATTCCTTCAGCTGTCTTCTTTCTGAGCTCATGAAAGGAAAGCATGGGCCAGTGCGAGAAAACAAAACAAAACAAAAGTGGGTGCATGCCATTTTAATTACTGGTTTCCTAACTATAGGAGTAAAAAGCCACTAAATATGCTTTAGGAAAAATTATCTTTGAACGCTTGGCCCTTTAATCTTGAGGCACATTTACCTTCCTATGCAGTTGAGTAATTGACTTACTCATTTGCAGAAAGCAGTGTCAATTAATTCTGCCCCCTAGAGGCTAGTAGAGGAAAATGAACAAAGAAGTAAGGAATTTTATAAAATAGGACTACATTTGACCAAGATTTGCGGAGAGAGAAGTAAAGGAGCTTAGAGACCCATTGAATTTCACTTTTAAGCCCCCCTTTTAAACCAAAGCAAAGGGCTAGCGTATGGCATCAGCGAAAGTAGGAACACACTGAGCTAGTGTCCCCTCTTCCATTCTTTGTCCATCTTTGGTCAGTCTTTACTACCATCAGTATTCTGTAAAGCTGGGCTGTTAACACCACTAATCTGAAACTTAGTTCTGGGCCCTTTTTCACAGAACTAGGCATTAAGACAAAGAGACTCATTTAGAGGCCATTTTATTCCCACGCAAAGGGTAGGTGGGAAGAGGATCTGGAGGTGTAAATGTCTGCACAGACCTGGCTTTAATGCATGTGAAATTTTAGTCATATATAGAAACAAACACTGAGTGGTAACGCAGACCTTAATGTGTGAAACATCCTACAAAAATTCACCCCAGGTCCTTTTGTAGGTGGACTTAAATGAAGAGGAAACCATACTGATCATCAGGCGTCTACATAAGGTCTTGAGACCATTTCTCCTGAGGAGACTGAAGAAAGAAGTTGAATCTCAGCTTCCAGAGAAAGTAAGTTGCAGATTCAAGTTGTGGATTTCCCTCCTAAAAATACACTTTCAGTACCTGCCCCTCAAGTTGTGCTTCTTAACTAAAGGGCTTATAGTTCGGTCATAGGTATCTTGAAAATGTCCTCCAGTAGCTCCTTGTGTTTGGTAGATCTGGAGAAAGAAGGGAGATCAGAACATTTTTAGTCTGGTTTCTATAACTTTGGGGCAGATTTAACAAAATAATCAAATTCATTGAGTCTTATTACGTTTTTACTTTAATTTTTTTAAGTTACTGAACTTGTTGAAGACTCAGTTGGAGGTACTACAGAATTGTTCTGCTTGTAAGACATAAGGATTGGCAGTTGGTGCTTGTGTCCTTATTGAAGTTAACAGTAAGCATCTGCCAGTCTCCTTAATGTTCAGTCAGTATTTAATATTTGTGATGTCAGTATTCTGATAGAAGTAGAGTTGCTACAAGCTACAAACTGATCATATTCTGGGATGTGGTGTTTATCTTCCACCACAATAAGTTCCTGTAAACTTACCTGTGAACTTCTAGGCAAGTATTTTTTAGATGGATCTTTGGAAATAGTTTTTAATTCAGTAGAACTTCTTTGGACTCTTACATCTACACTTTGAAGTTGGACTTCAGTTTCGGTTACTGTAACCTGATCCTGTTTTGGAGCCATCCATACCTGAAGTTTCATTCTCTAAAAGGTTGAATATTTGGCACACAACAAACTGGTACTGTTTGTTGAGTGAGATATTTTTATTTGCGTTTCTTTTGATAGGCCAGTTCTGAGCTGTCTTATTTTTTCATGTTCGTGATTTTCTGTGTAACAGCTTTTGGGCAGATTGGTTCATACTATTTGTTGTAAAGTAGAAGTTGGCAGATGGTTGGACAGAGTTGATCACTTTGCTCTAAGAGAATTTTATTTCTTAATTCCCTATTCATTAATAGTCAGAAAAAATTACAAATAAGAATTTTACTCCATGCTATTCTAGCAAAAGTGTGTTTTATTTTGTTAGTGAATTCAACATGGGGATTGAGTTCTATTGTTACTCTCTCTGATTTCCTGTTGTCTTGACCTCTTTGGGTAACACTATTCTTTTTGATCATAATGAAAGTGAATTACTGAGAAGATAAACTGGTAAGGGGACACAAGTGCTCATGTGATTGCCTTGGACCAATTCCTGTAATGCTGTTACAGAAATGCTAATTATAGAAATTAATGATTTTTGAATATCACAGACTTACTCAAAAAAAAAAAGATGGAGCCAGCAAGATGGCTCAGTGGGTTAAGGCACTTGCTGCCGTGCCTGACCTGAGTTCTGTTCCTGGAACCCACAATATGAGAGGAGAGAGCCAATTCCCACAACTTGTCCTCTGACCTCCACATGTGTGCCACCACACACACATACACACATACCCACACACAGAGACTTGTATACACAAAAAATAAATAATGTGAGTTATAAAGTGAAAGACAGTTAACTAAAAGCCTTTCCTTCATTTGTTCATTCTATAGCACTTTTTAATCTTGTTTATTCCTTTCCAAGGCTGGGTAATATAGTGTAGATATGTCTTTTAAAAACACATCATAAATTTAAAATATGCTGTGTTCTAAGAAAATCTATTGAAGGAAAAGCCAAACATTTATAACATAAGGACTATGGAGTGATTAGTTACATCACAAAAGAATACTTTGCTTTACTAAAATATTTACTCTACGCCTCTTTCTCCAAGAGTGCTTCCTGATTATACTTGAATCTTGATAAACTTCTGAAAAAAAAAATTTGCTCTCAGATTGTCAAGAGTCAATCTCCTGCACAACTGTACTTACAACACCCTTTAATTCCCAGAGTAGTACATTTGGGTTGTACACAGTCTCTGTGTGTGTAGTGCCTGTGGTTGTCTTTAGAGGCATCCATACCTTTAAAGGACAGCATGTTACCTTTTCCTAGAGATGGCTTGGTGCATGAAAATTGTAGGTTCCTCTCATTAGTTGGTATGGGAACCCCTGCATGCTCCATTGCTTATGATGTAAACTTCGGCTAGTCATTTAGCCCAAGGTGGCTTTAGTGGTCTCATCAGTGACCTGGTGAATACATAACATCTGCCTCACACGTCTGCTGACAGTTCTAAGTGGATATAGTGCCCACAATGCCAAGGGAGGTACCTCAGCACCACTTGTACCATCTGCTGCTGTCTTCGTTCTGCATTTCTTCTTGTGTTCCTTTTCTACAGCTTTTGCTATGATAGGGAAGCGCCACTGTATTGACCACTTCAAGTTCTTTCTCATTGGTTTTTTCTCTTTACTATGTTTTCTGTGGCCTTCCCACTTCTCTTCTCTGTACCCATAAACCATTCAGGGTGTGTGGTAACATGCAAGTGGCTCTTGTTGATCTGATCCAACCCATATCTAGTGTCTACTTTTAGAGCCTTGTTTGGGTTTTTAAAAAAATATTTTATCATGGTAGGCTAAAGCTGAGATCCTAGCAGACAGCCTGAAAGGGTGGGTTTTAACCTCCCTCAGTGTAGCAGCTCTGAGCTCAGCAGACCACCAGAGAGTGCCCAGTTTGGACCTCCCTCTGGCCTCTCTCTGACAGAGGGGCTGAGGATGCAGGGGACTGCCTGAGAGCCCCCAGATCCTCCCTCCACATGGTGGTGAGGGTCCCCTAATTGTACCATCCCCATCCCCCAACCTGGGATTTCATGAGGCCTCTCCCAAGGCCCCAGGGCAGATCTGGCTTTGGTAGGCTAAGGCTGAGATCCTAGCAGACAGCCTGAGAGGCTTGAGAGCACCCAGATCCTGCCTCCACATGGTGAAGGAAGCCTGAGTGTACCTGACTTGGAACCTGAATTGGGCTTCTGTGGGTACTCCTGAATAGCTGATCTGAAGCCACCAGTTCCCTCCAAATTAAAACTGAGAGAACCTGAACCCTGTACCAACCACCTTTACATAACAAATAAAGAATCTAGACT
>NW_008345602.1:3267248-3269135 GCF_000622305.1 Nannospalax galili | reverse complement strand
AATTCAACAAATTTAAAGAACACGCAAACAAACAAATCAAAGAACTAAACGAAGATAAGGATAAACTTCTGAATGAATTCATAAAAGAGAAACATTGAAGAAAACTCAGGCAGAAATGAAGAAGGAAGTGCAAAACTCAATAAGCCAACTTGAAACAGGGAAAAGCCTCACTGCTAGAAAGAATGAAATGGAAAACAGAATATCAACACTGGAGGATAAAGTTGAAGGATTGGACCACTCAAGCAAAGATTATTGAAAATTTAAAAAAACACAGGAATGGAGTATGCAAGAGATGCGGGACACCATGAAAAGACCAAATCTATGGATCATTGGAATAGAGGAAGAAGAAGAATTTCAGGTTAATGGTGTTGACCAGATCTTAAACAGGATTGTAGAAGAGAATTTCCTGAAATTAAGGAAAGACATCCCCATACAAATACAGGAAGCACATAGAACACCAAGTAGACAGGATCAGAAAAGAAACTCCCCATGACATATCATAGTAAGAACACTAAATGCACAGAACAAAGAGAGAATATTGAAAGCAGCAAAAGAAAAGCAAGTCACATACAAGAGCCCATCAGAATTACAGCTGACATCCGTGCAAACTATGAAAGCCAGAAGAGCCTGGACCAAGGTATTTCCAGTTCTACATGACAATAGATGTCAGCCCAGAATACTTTACCCAGCAAAGATATCTATAATAGTTGAGGGGGAAAGAAAAATCTTCAATGACACGAGAAGCCTGAAAGAATACATGTCCACAAAACCAGCCCTTCAAAGAATACTTGAAGCAATACAGAGAGCAGAGAGAGAAGCAACTATATCTTGGGGCAACGAAAGAAAATAAATAAAGGTATAATCTAGGAAACACAACAATACACAGAGAGCACAAACAGCATTCAAAATGATGGCAACCAATACACATCTTTCAATAATAACCTTAAATATCAATGGACTGAACTCCCCAGTCAAAAGACACAGGCTAAGTGAATGGATTAAGAAACAAAATCCATCTCTTTGCTGTCTGCAAGAAACCCATCTCACCTTCAAGGACAGGCACCTCCTTAAAGTAAAAGGATGGAAAAGAATATTCCAAGCAAATGGCACTAAGAAACAAGCAGGGGCTGAAATTCTAATATCTGAAAAAATCGACCTCAAAGTAAAATTCATCAGAAGAGATAAGGAGGGTCACTTCATTCTGATCAAAGGAACAGTTGACCAAGAAGATATTACAATCCTAACATATACGCACCAAACTCTGGTGCACCCAAATTCATAAAAGCAATACTACAGGACTTTAAGACACAGATTAACCCCAACTCAGTAATAATAGGGGACTTCAATACCCTGCTCTCTCCATTTAGACAGGTCAGCTGGGCAAAGAATAAACAGAGAGAGATGTCTGAATTAAATGATACCATACATTAAATGGACCTAACAGACATCTTCGATTATTCCATCCAAGCACCAAAGAATACACTTTCTACTCAGCACCCCATGGACTCTTTCAAAAATTGATCACATACCGGGCCGCAAAACAAACCTCAACAAGACAAAAAATTGGAAATAATCCCATGCATTCTATCAGACCACAGTGCAATAAAGCTCAAAATCAACACTGGACAAAGCCCTAGTCCCTGCATGAACTTGTGGTGATTAAACAACACACTGCTAAACAACAAATGGGTCCAAGGAGAAATTAAGAAACAAAAGAATTCCTGGGATTCAATGAAAAGGACAATACAACACAAAACAACTTCTGGAACACATTAAAAGCAGTCCTAAAAGGGAAGTTTATAACTTTAAATGCCTACAAGAAAAAATTAGAAAGAGCCCAAATAAATGACCTAACATTGCAACTCAAGGTACTGGAAAGGCAAGAAC
>NW_008345602.1:3265779-3266514 GCF_000622305.1 Nannospalax galili | reverse complement strand
AGCCTGGTCTACATAGTGAGTTCCAGGACAGCTGGGGCTATAGGGAGACCCTGTCTCAAAAAGACAAAAAAAGAAAAAAAGAAAACTATAGACTTGCAAACCTCATACAGACACACATCAAAAAGATCATTCACCATGATCAATTAAGCTTTATCCCAGAGATTCAGGGATGGTTCTGTATATACAAGTCAATAAACGTCATTAATCATATAAAAGACAAAAACCAAAGACAAAAACTCAAAGACAAAAGCCACATTGTCATATCAATAGATGCAGAAAAGGCTTTTGACAAAATAGCATGATTTATGTTCAAAGTCCTAGAGGAAACTGGACTGGAGGGAACACACCTCAACATAATTAAAGCTATATACAACAAACACACAGCCAACGTCATTCTAAATGGAGAAAAACTAGAAGCATTCCCATTAAAATCAGGAACCAGACAAGGATGTCCACTATCTACACTCCTTTTCAACATAGTACCTGAAACTCTTACTAAAGCAATAAGACAGGAGAAAGAAATTAAAGGAGTACTAATTGGAAAAGAAGAGGTCAAACTATCACTTTTTGCAGATGATATGATACTATACTTAAGAGATCCCAAAAGTTCCAATAGAAAAGTCTTAGAACTGATCAACACTTGCAGTATAGTGGCAGATTATAAAATCAATCTACAAAAGTTAGTAGTCTTTCTATATACCAATAAAAAGCAATTGGAGAAAGAATACAGGGACA
>NW_008345602.1:3247009-3265750 GCF_000622305.1 Nannospalax galili | reverse complement strand
AAAAAAAAAATGTCTTGGAATAAATCTGACCAAAGACCCCAAAGATCTCTACAATGAAAATTTTAAATTGTTAAAGAAAGAGACTGAGGAAGACACCAGGAGATGGAAGGACCTCCCTCCCATGCTCATGGATTGGAAGAGTTGTGAAAATGACCATCCTACCAAAATCAATATATAGTTTCAAAGCAAGCCCAATCAAAATCCCCATGACATACTTCACAGAGTTAGAAAAAAAAATCCTTAAATTCATATGGAAGCACAAAAGACCTTGGATAGACTAAGCAACCCTGAGCACAAAGAGCAATGCTGGGGGGATTACTATACCAGATCTCAAAGTATACTACAGAGCTATAGTCTTAAAAAAATCATGGTACTGGCACAAAAATAGACGCATAGATCAGTGGAACATCATTGAAGATCCAAACCCCAGTACACACAATTTCGGTCACTTGATAGTTGACAAAGGTGCCAAGAACACATAATGGAGGAAAGACACTCTTCAATAAATGGTGCTGGCAAAACTGGATCTCCACCTGTAGAAACAGGATATGGTGTAGGAAAGGATTTCCTAATTCAGAAGTTGCTCAGGAATTAAGGTCTGCAATCAATGAGTGGGACCTCATTAAACTAAAAAGATTCTGTACAGCAAAAGAAACAATTGAAAAGTGAAGAGAAAACCCACAGAATGGGAAAAAAATCTTCACTAGCGACACATCTGACAGAGGTTTAACATCTGGAATATATAAGGAACTCAAAAAAACAAAGAATCGAGAAATCAAATGACCCAATTAAACGATGAGCTAAAGATCTAAACAGAGAGTTCTCAAAGGAAGAAATAAAGATTGCTAAGAAACATCTCAAAACGTGTTCAACATCGTTAGTAATTAGGGAAATGCAAATTAAAACCACCCTAAGGTATCACCTTACCCCAATCAGACTGGCTAGAATCAAGAGAACAAATGATACCAAATGCTGGTGAGGATGTGGAGAAAGGGGAAAGCTCATTCACTGCTGGTGGGATTGCAAACTCATGTAACCTCCATGGAAAACAGTGCTGAGAACTCTTAATAAACTGAAAATGAACCTACCTATGACCCAGTTATACCACTCCTTGGCATATACCCAAAGGACTCATCCTATTGTAGAGACACTTGTACAACCATGATTGTTGCTGCTCTTTTCACAATAGCTAAGAGAGGGAAGCAACCTAAGTGTCCCTCTACTGAGAAGTGGTTAATAAAAATGTGGTACATTTACACAATGGAGTTCTATTCAGCAGTAAAGAAAGATGAAATAATGAAATTTTCAGGTAAATGGATGGATCTAGTAACTGTTATACTAAGTGAAGTAACACAGACTCAGAAAAACAAATGACATATGTTCTCCCTCATACATGGATCCTAGAACCAAATCCTTTTAGATTCCAGGTCCTTTTAATAATATGTTGCTATACAGCAGTCCTTTCTGCATGAAATAACTACCATGACTTTGGCTGAGCCTGATCGCTAAACATAGTCACACTTGGGCTTGTTGACGGTTATGCTCATTCATTAGAGGGCCAAGCAGGTTCATTGGACCTCACCACATTATCTGTCACTCTTCCCAGCTAAGGGAGTGTAATTTGACCCTAATCACACATGGCCTCCAGGATTTGGAGAGGGCTAAAGTATACTATCTGGGAAGGCTCAGAAGAGAAGGCTTGACCCTGCTGGCTAAAGGCTTTCCAGTGTGCATACCCTCAGGTCTTACATACACCTCTGCATCCCCTCAGTTATCTTGAAGCCTTTGAGAAGGAACTAACACTGATTCTAACCACTCCAGCAGCTATCAAAACACCTGAAAGCAAATCCTGAACCCATCACTCTAAGAGTCCAGCCTTGGAAGACAAAATAAAAATGAGGAGAAACCCAATAGAGGGATGCTTTTGGAAGCCCTTGTCAAGAAATTCCAGTGGACTCTCATATGGACATTTGAAAATTGCCCTGCTCTGACTTTTTTCTAGTTCCCTGTCTAGAGCTTGTAATGATAATTGCTCTTGCCTTTACTTCTCCTTCACATCTCCTAATCACCAGTAGCCTTGGAAGACAAAATAAAAATGAGGAGAAACCCAATAGAGGGATGCTTTTGGAAGCCCTTGTCAAGAAATTCCAGTGGACTCTCATATGGACATTTGAAAATTGCCCTGCTCTGACTTTTTTCTAGTTCCCTGTCTAGAGCTTGTAATGATAATTACTCTTGCCTTTACTTCTCCTTCACATCTCCTAATCACCAAAGACTTTCTTTTCCTCCTTTAGATAAAAGTTATGAAATTTGGGAGTCTTTTAGATAGACCCATTGAATGGGTACCCCAATTGCCTCACCCTTCGTCCCTGTTCAGCATGGAAGAAGCCAGAGAGATCTTTGTCCCCGATTCCCTATTGGCAATTTGGGTAACCTCTTCAGCAGATGATGTGATAAGAATAGGAGGTAGGAATTTGCTAGGCAGTTAGGGTAAAAAGACCCTAAAGCAAAGTAGCCAGTTTCTTGGCTAAAAGTCAAAATGTCCTTGGGACTGTTAGCAACATACTCTGTTTCAAAGGCCAAAAATGTCAGAAATATTTGGGATCTTTTATTTAATCCTTAAAAGATTCTAGGGTTACCTCTTCAGAAGGGGGAATGTTAGAGTTGCCAAAAGCCTCATAAAAAATAAATTAATTGAAGAAGAAAGGGTACATGAAATTATCAGAAAAAAGTGATGGGGAGATACGGGAGGAGTTGGAGGGGAAGGAGTGGGCATGGATTTGATCAAATCACCTTATATGCATGTATGAAATTCTCAATAAATTATTTATTTAAAAAAATAAAAAATAAATAAAAATATTTTATCTATTATTTTTATTTTATTTTATGTGTATGTGAATGCCTGAATGTCTGTTAGTGCACTCGTGTTGTGCAGTGCCCATAGAGGTCAGAAGAACTGGACTTAGAGAAGGTTGTTAGTCACCAGTTCTCTTAAATGCTGAGCCATCTCTCCAGCTCTGGTGATTTTTGTTTGTTTTTTTGTTTTAAACCTGTGGAAAGTTTGAAATCTAACTGTCATCTCTGGGAGTGAGGAATCTTTTTTCTGTCACCTGCTTATAGTCATAAACTCTATGTGTTACTCACCCTGAACAAAAATCCAAGGAGTCATAGCTGATAAGTGTAAAAAGCTAAATTCATCTCTAGTATTTTATTCTCAAGTTTTTTCTTGAAAAAGAATCAAGAAAGTATGTTTTAATCCTATTTTTAGTTTAGATATAGTAAATTCTATATATAGAACTATACTTTTAGTTTATAGTTCTATAGTTTTTTATGTATATAACTCATTTTTCTTTATTCTTAAGAATTTCTTACATGTATACAATGAAATATGATCATATCCATTTCCATGTTTGTAACTTTTTTTTAATTAAAAGAAGCATTTCATTACAACAGCATTAACCTATTCAATAACAATTTTTCTGAGCTAGGGTGCATCTCTTTCAAAATTGGCTGTACATTTCTAGGTTTACAGATGAATTATTACGCTTATATAATCTTTTACTCATTATAAACTCTATAAGACATAAAATTAAATGAGGTTCCAACGTTTAAAAAAGATCTCCACTTCGTTGTCAAAACACACAGTTTCATACAGAAAAATTCATTCCAAGGCTATTGACATTGAGACGTTTTCACATGCATTTCTAATCTTTATATACATGACTATCACTGGTCACAGTCGCCCACCTTCTGAGCTCCTCGGCATCTGAGCATGAATACAAACTTTAACAAATGCCTAGTTAACCATGTTTGGAACCAAACTATAGAACAGTTCCATTACCTAACCTGGTAAACTTTTTTGACTTATTTTTATTTTAGATATATGAGGTTTTGCCTGCATGTATGTTAAGCACACCACATGTGTCCAGTGCCCTCAGAGGCCAGAAGATGGCATCAGATCCCCTGGAAGTGGAATTATGGATGGTTGTTAGGCACTGTGTGGGTGCTGGAAACTGAACCTGGGTGCTCTGAAAGAGCTTAACTGCTCTTAACTGCTAAGCCATCTCTCCAGCCCCGTGGTAAACTTTTTTTTAAGTATTCGCTCTTTGACTGGTCTCTTAAATAACCATACTTGTTCTCTTTAACACCCAGAGTGTAATACCCCAAAGCTGCCTTTTGAGTGAAGCCCCCTCTACTCAGCCTCACATGAACCTCAATCTTACCATCGCTGAAAATTGGTCTTTTCCAGAGGAGTGAAATCAGAGTGTTGCTTTTTGCATCTGCTTTTTAACTCCGTGTAAAGTGTTTGAAAGTCACCCCCTTATCCATATCCACGGTAGGTTTAGTTTTGTTGGTGAATAGGACTCTGTACATCGACACATCACTGCTTGTCCATGTTGTGGAGGGCATTTAGTTGTTCCTAGTTTCTGATGATCCTTAGTAGGTAGAGCTGCTGTGAACATCTGCATTAGGGTTTTGTGTGTCATAGATTCTTATTTCACCTGAGTAAGCATGCAGGATCATGAGTGCTGGGTTGTTTGGTTAATGAACACATGATTTATAAGAACTTTTCCAATGTTTTCTGCCCTTTCTAAACTGTTTTGTGGCTCCTCTAGCAAAGCATAAGCATTCTAATTCTGCCACATTCTATTTAGTACTTGGTACTATAAGCATTTTTTTTTATTGTTGATATGGTTGATTTTTTTAACATGTTTTAGTCATTTCAGTAGGTATGCCGTGATATCTTAACCTTAATTTTTTTATTTCCCAGATGTTGAACAGTGTTGAGCATCTTTACACATGCTTCTGTGGGTGAAACTGAAGCAGTTTGATAAAGGCATCTCTGCTGCAGAGAAAAATGTTTTAATAATAGGCCAATGAAACACCTACTGAGCGGGGGACTATACTATGCCCCCCTCACCTGTGAAAATTGGTCTTTTCCAGAGGAGTGAAATCAGAGTGTTGCTTTTTGCATCTGCTTTTTAACTCCGTGTAAAGTGTTTGAAAGTCACCCCCTTATCCATATCCACGGTAGGTTTAGTTTTGTTGGTGAATAGGACTCTGTACATCGACACATCACTGCTTGTCCATGTTGTGGAGGGCATTTAGTTGTTCCTAGTTTCTGATGATCCTTAGTAGGTAGAGCTGCTGTGAACATCTGCATTAGGGTTTTGTGTGTCATAGATTCTTATTTCACCTGAGTAAGCATGCAGGATCATGAGTGCTGGGTTGTTTGGTTAATGAACACATGATTTATAAGAACTTTTCCAATGTTTTCTGCCCTTTCTAAACTGTTTTGTGGCTCCTCTAGCAAAGCATAAGCATTCTAATTCTGCCACATTCTATTTAGTACTTGGTACTATAAGCATTTTTTTTTTATTGTTGATATGGTTGATTTTTTTAACATGTTTTAGTCATTTCAGTAGGTATGCCGTGATATCTTTAAACCTTAATTTTTATTTCCCAGATGTTGAACAGTGTTGAGCATCTTTACACATGCTTCTGTGGGTGAAACTGAAGCAGTTTGATAAAGGCATCTCTGCTGCAGAGAAAAATGTTTTAATAATAGGCCAATGAAACACCTACTGAGCGGGGGACTATACTATGCCCCCCTCACCTGTTAGTATAAAGTCTATTCTTTATACTCGGAGAAGAGCACCAGTTCATAGAAAAAATATTTTATAAGGCAACTTAAGCTAAATGAAAATTGATTTTTTGATTTAACTTCCATTTGAGGTTGTCTGTGTTGACTCTTCTTCTTTGTTAATTCATGTCTTCAAGAACCACTGATGCAGTTGACCATGTGTACAGTCATATCAAAGTATGTTAAAGAATTTGTGTGTGTGTGTGTGTGTGTGTGTGTGTGTGTGTGTGTGTGTGATTAACAAGAGCATGGACTGGTTAATGCCAATTGCATGTGCTCTGGCCACTGAGCTGTGTTCCCAGCCCTGATCTGATTTTTTAACTAGGCTGACACCCCTGGTCTCCAGGGGGCTTGAAAAGAATCTGTCAAAGGGTAGACCTAGAAATGAGGTGGGATAATGTGAGCACAGGAGAACAATGGGAAGAATGTTGGGCTGCCTTCCCCGTTCCTTGTCTGGGTTTTCATTCGCTGCATCGAAAGTTAACTTCATTAGCTGGAACTGATCAAAAATACTAAGTGTCAACACATTGGCATTTTGAAATAAGGACGTAAACCAGCTATCTTTAATATTGTCCACTGTTCCATGGGCCTCAACTCTTATCTTGAGACATAATTCATAAGAAAATCTTTATCCTTATATTGGAAAGATGGCTTTGCCATCAGAAAAGGCTCATGCCCATCTTTTTTGAGGGACTTGGAGAGGGAAATGGGTTTTGACTGATAGAGTTGAGAAAAGATTAAAAAAAATTTTTTTTCATTTATTTAGTGTGCCTGTGTGTGTGTATGTGTGCACGTGCGCGCACATGTGTGTGCATGTCACAACATGTGTGAGGTGCCTGTTCTCTCCTTCCACCATGTTGATCCCAGGGATGGAACTCAGGTCCTCCGGCAAGCACCGTTCTTGCTGAGCCATCTAGCCAGCCTGGGGGAAGACCTTAAAGAACTCTCGGGTAGGGCAGAATTTAGAAAGGAGCTTTCACATTCTGGGCAACCCAGGCTTAGAGAAAAGTATAAGAGCAAATAAAATTGCTTGAGGTTGTTCGGGAATACTCCAGGAACAAATATAAAATGCTCTTGTAGAGATTATGATGGTGATTTTTCACCAACTTCTATTACCCTTAGTCATGTGATAGAGAGGGCCTCTGTGTCTTCTTCCCAGGGCAGCCATCTCTGGAGGAACTCACTTCTCTTTGAATGTTTGTCATGAGGATGCCTGGTATCCTGTCACCATGCTGTCTTCATGCTTCCCCCTTTCCAAACTCTTCTACCTCCATCCCTTAGCAATAGCTGACTGATGAGTAGAAAAGGAGGATTCTGTTCTTGACTCTGGATAGGCTATCCCCTGGTAACCTTAAAAAAGCATCGCCTATGGCGTCTACATTCAGCCAGGTGCGAACAACCCAGAAGAGGTGGCACCAGGCAAAGGTGAGCACCAGGCCAAGTTTGTACAATCTTCTTGGTCATCCTTAGTGTGGGTTTAGAAGAGCAGATGCTGCCAAACCCTGAGTAGATGGGGGTACTTTGAGCTAGGAACTTAGCCCTTTCGGATGCTCAGATTCCTTGTCTATAAAATGAGGAGATGAAATGTGACCATCCCACACAGCCTTTGTAGGGATTAAGTGAGGAACAGCACAGTAGACATTTTGTATAGAGCTCATTATTGGCACTTGATGTTGTCAATGTTGTACATGTGTTAGAGTTTAAATTTATCATTTTTCTTCACTATAATCAAACTTCATTGTGAATTGACTGCTCTTGAAAATTAGGATAGTGGTAATCATTTTACAGTGAATGTGTAGATGAAAATATCACACCGTGGACATTAAATATTTGTAATCTTTGTCAGCTGTACCTCAGGAAAACTGTAAAAGAAAACTGTTTTAAAGAAAAGACTACTTTATACATACAGCATGATCAGAGAGGCAAAGCAGAGAGCCTGAACTAAGTGCACACTGATTTGTTAAACTTGCAGATTTGTGTTTCCTCTCTGACCAAAAAGATTATTAAAAACCAAAGTCTGTTTTAAATGTGTTACTTGGTCTTCATGACGTTTATGCAGAAAGCAAGCCTTCCTGTAATTGGTAGCTGCATGAAGACAGGTGCTGCAAGACACCAGTCGCGGTTCCCTGGCTTCATGGTTCCTTTTAAAGTTACAGTTGGATGAATATTCAACTTCTCTTCATCTCTGACCTCCTCCCTCCGACCCTTAGGACTGAGAATAGCCTGATTATTTTTAATCATTTTATTAAACGTTAGGCAGCTTGCTGATTTGCTTTTAATTACATTCTCAGATATCTAGGCATTAATCTGACGTTTATTATGAAAATTTCACATTTGTATTCTTGGGACTTTTTTAATAAGGAAAAACAATAATATAAATAAGACATGTTTTATGCACATGGAGTATGATAAAGACTTGCAAGTGTATGATGAGCCATAGGCTTGTGAATTCCCTTTAAGTGTTTTAAGTTGGATTTTATTGTGTCTTAACGGGAAACATGGGAGGCCGTGTCCTGCTTTGAAAGGCCATGAAGTTGTATTGTGCTGTGGGTTAATTATTCTTCACTTCGTGTCCTCACAGTGTTGTATCTTGTCATTTCTCAAGAGTAGAGGTTAAGGACAATCAACCTAGGTTTGCCGTAAATTTTACTTCAAGATTAGTGCTCAGGGTAGCAGCACTTAGCCATGTAAAAATGTTTTACAAAGAAAATCATAGGATTTTGGCCAGTCACTGTTTTTCCTAATACTGTTCAGTTCATATGGAAGCTGGTGTGATTAAGAAAAAGGAATAGTCGGGCGTGGTGGCTCACGCCTTTAATCCCAGCACTTGGGAGGCAGAGGCAGGCAGATCTCTGTGAGTTCAAGGCCAGCTTGTTCTACATAGTGAGTTCTAGGACAGCTGGGGCTACAGGGAGACCCTGTCTCAAAAAGACCAAAAATTAAAAAAAAAAAAGAGGATTAGCAAAAATATCCCATATTGAACATTTTTGTGTGGGATATTTGGAAGTGATTCCCTCTCTCAAATATGGAATCAAGAAATTCTAGGAATTGTGGCCTTACATTTACTACATATGACCTACATACAACTTTCTGAGGGTCTCACCATCATTATGGTGCCTTTAACAATGAAGACCTTGACCTTCCATGACCCTGTCCCATCTCCCATCCCAAGAATCCAGGAAAGGAGAGATGCCTGCTCTGCGCAGCCTCTCCTCCACTGCCACCCTAGAACAGCCCCTCCCCCTGCTCTTACCTGTGTCCTGCTCTCTGTCCCCAGGTTGAGTACGTGATCAAGTGCGACATGTCAGCTCTGCAGAAGATTCTGTATCGTCATATGCAAGCCAAGGGGATCCTCCTCACAGATGGTTCTGAGAAAGATAAGAAGGTAAGTAGCAGAAGCCAAGGAAACTTGGGGTGCTGTGATGAGTCTTCTGTCTTGCATGTGCCAGTGACATTGAGCATTTCCAGGAAGTCTCCCTGTGAAGGCTGGCTTGTTTCTGCAAAGCACTGAGCCTTTGGATGGCTACTGTAGCTGTCAAGGTCATCATCACCCTCTTACCTCCACTGGGGCCTGAGGAAGGACTGTCTGTGTGTTCCTGCTTGTATTCCTGTTACCAGAGACTTACTCTGCTCATGATAGCTCTATAGAAAATACATGCTACCCAGGGTTGGGTGGCATTTTAGGAAGTTCTAAAATCCAGTTTCTCTCACTGGCATCTTTTGTGCTCAGTCTGCCAGAATCCTAAGGGATAAACAGACATGATACAGAACCATTACCTTGACATTATACAGGAAGATTTACTTTTCCTGTAGGATAAGTTAATTACAAGGGCTTTGCCGTATCTGACCCTGAAATGGCTAAATAACAGCAGGAGCTTTGGGCCACAAGGTGTGTGGGTTGCTGAGAAGACCCAGGGCTACCTAGTTCTTCTGCGCTCCACTCCCCTCTCCCTTCTCCTCCCTCCCCTCCCCTTTCCTTCCCTCTTCTCTTTCCCCCTCCTTTTTCAGTGCTGTGATTGAACCCAGGGCTTGCATAGGCTAGGCAAGTGCTCTGCTAATGAGCTGCAATCCTTGGCCTTGAAGCCCAATTTTTAAAAATTGGAAATATATGATCAATGAATAATTAGTTCTTTTCGTCCCACTTATGCTCAGGGGAAAGGAGGTGCGAAGACACTTATGAACACTATCATGCAGCTGAGAAAAATCTGCAACCACCCATATATGTTTCAGCACATTGAGGTGAGTCTGTATTCTGTATTTTGCTCCTGACTGTGTTAGTTAGAAAGACAAAAAACAAAACCCAAAATAGGGGTAAAGCACATGTGGGGAAGTTCAGCAAGCATGGCCCCCTTCGGACAGAATTAACAGACCCGTTTCCCGGGTGTGGATTTTCTTTGGCTCCGACTGCCTGAGCATCTGGAATTTTATAGCCAAGAGTTGAAAGTAGCAGGAAATGTTGCAAGCAGTGCCTCATTATGTGGGTTTGGGTAAGTGCTGTGATTACCTTGTTACAATTGGAGCTCTGAAATTGAAGATAATGACAAATGCACCCAGCTTCCTCAGAAAGGTGCCTGGAGAAATACTAAATAATGTGTTTATAAATATTGAAGAGAAAGGTGTTCTTGAGGTACTTTCTTTGTGAAAGGTGCTGGCTTTAGCCTGTGACTTAGATTTTTAGTTTTTCCTGTCTAGTTTCTATCATGA
Organism: Nannospalax galili; assembly: GCF_000622305.1. Classification (NCBI taxonomy): domain Eukaryota; kingdom Metazoa; phylum Chordata; class Mammalia; order Rodentia; family Spalacidae; genus Nannospalax; species Nannospalax galili. The sequence goes on along the minus strand of NW_008345602.1, from coordinate 3,255,402 downwards.
TGATGCAGATCATCACTTCCTTCTGATGCTCAGGTCTCTAGAATACTCTTTTAGGACAAGGAACATTTTCTGCCCTGTTTGTTCCTTGTGAATGAGATTCCTACATTGACAGGGATCACTCCAGTGGGGCAGTTGTCTGGAGCAGAAGGACAGAGAAGCCCCTCTCACCATCTGCAGAACCAGATGGTCCTGATGCAGTTACTTGAGAGCAAAAGGCCTGCTTCGTACTACAAACTAAATGGGACACAGAGCAGAGAGACACATCACTGCAGAGCTCTGCTTTATTTAAACAATAGAGTCTTCTAGAAAATTAAAGCTTAAACATGGGATAATATTGAGTTGATAAGGAACCATTTGTAGGTATAGGGAGAACATCCATGGAGTTAGAGCATCCATGAACATAAGGAACCATCAATAGACATAGGAAGAGCATCCATGGACTTAGAGAGTATCCATGGGCATAGGGAACCATCCATAGACAAGGAGAGCATCCCTGATCATAGGAGTACCATCTGTGGCCATAGGGAGGATCTTTTTGTTTTCAGACAGGGAGAGCATACATAGATAGTGAGAGGATACATAGACCTAGAGAACCATCCCTGGACATCAGGGATGGTGTCTGTGGACCCAAGGGAATATATGACACAAGGGAAAGTATCCATAGCCATGGACACATGTTCAGGAATGCATATAGGGTAGAACATTTGGGGACCCAGATGAGAGTATTTATGGACGCAGGGATAGTATCTATAGCTGTAGGAGAGCATTAATATGCACAGGAGAGTGCCTGTGGACACAGGAGACTCCAAATGAATCCAATGAGCAATAAGTTCCTGTCACAGGCCTCTTTTTCACTAAGACTGGTTGGGATAAGTCACTTGACTCTCTAAGCTGTCTTCTGCCTGATTTGTACTGATGAGGAAATAGGTTATAGGTCTGACAGGCAGATCAACGTTTAAAACAAAACAGAGGAAACATCATGTAAAGAACATGTTAATCTGGAGCTGGACAGAAAAAGAAAATACTGACTCATTGGTGAAGAGCACTGAATGCTCTTGCAGAGGACCTGGGTTTGGTTCCCAGCATCCACATGGCAGCTGACAAGTGTCTCAGCTCCACTTCTAGGGGATCTGACAACCTCTTCGGGTCTCTACAGGCACTGCATACATGTGGTGCACTTACATACATGCAGGCAGAACATTCATACACATAAAAAATTTAAAAACAACATGTTAAGAAGTTGGAAAGTGCCTGTATGTTAGTGCTAGGTATGTGCTGGGATAGGGAGTGAAGCAACATTAGAAAAAATTTCTAATGCTGAAAATGATTGGGTTGTGTCACCCACCACCCTATTGTTCCTGAATTACTGTGATCTACAGAGGTCTGTGGGGACTTAGAAATTATGACATTTCATCTCAGTCTTGCTTGATTTTAGGCCCTATAAGGGAAGAAGGAAAATACTGTCTGTCTCTCTCTTTGAGCATCTTGAGCTCCAGTGGGGTCATAAAGCTCAGGAAGCGTGTGCTCCTGTGTCTGCTTCTTTGCACTTTAAGTAGTCAGTGGAAAGAGACTGGATTGGTGCTTGTTTACATACAAATTTTTGAGGACCCTATTCCTAGAAACCTTAGTTGTTGTCCAGCCTGGCTGTTACTGGCTGATGATGCTGTGTACGTGTGTCTGTGTTCTGTTTTGTTTCATTTGCCACACAACTGTTTATTGATACCAAATCATTCTAGGACCCCAGCTTTCAAATTTTTATATTTATGTGCAAGTGTTTTGTCTTCATGTATGTAGATGTAGTACATGCATGTAATACCCATGGAGGACAGAAGAGGGCATCAGATACTCTGGAACTGAAGTTTCAGATGGCTATTAGCTGCCATGTATGTGCTGAGCAGCCAGGGCCCTTAACTGCTGAGCTATCTCTCCAGCTCCAAGAACCCCAGTTTTGAGCCTATTCTCACTATCTCCTTGGGGACCTTCAAACTGCAGAATGAAAGTTGTGTGCTTGATTTTGAGCAGGGGTCTCTCTGTGTGGCCTAAGTTGGTCTTAAACTCCTAGCCTTAAGTGATCTTCCTGCCCTGGCCTCCCTAGTACCTGGAACTACATGCATGCACCACCATGTTCAAAATCTGCGAGTTTCAAATGATGCCGATGCCTAATCTTATCAAAGTCCACAGACACATCCCATGGTTCTAATCTTCCCAAACTTGCTTGGAGACAGGGATGGAAACTGAATATGTAATAATGAACACCTGTTAAAATCTGTGTTCTAAAAGTAGAAGCTGGGCCTTCAGGTTAGAATGCATTCAGGGCTTTATTTATAAAGAGAAAGGCCGTGGTACAGGAGGGATGTCAGGATTTCAGTAGACCAAGGCTTGCAGTATACAGCTACCATTATTTCTATTGTTGACTATTTCTGTGTTGCATTTTTGCCTACATATTAGTCCTGACTGGTTTATACTGAGTTCTGCCTTTAGCTTGAACTGTGAACTTATAGGTAGATCAGTCCCCCAAAACAGCTCCAGGTTCAGCTCTGGGTCAGTAGATGTTCAAGTGCTATAGAGTCAGTGAGGTAACCCTTTGTCAGGGAGTCCAGAGCAAGTCCAGACACTCTAGGGATTTTGTTCTAGTGGGACAAAAACTAACCTCAGAGACCCGAGTTCTGGTTTGCTCTGTAATCAGGACATACTTCTTCACTTTTTGTTTTGCTTTAATTATACTCTATGAATACATAGGGCACCCTCACTACAACAAAAACCGTGAAGTTAATAATTACATTTTCTTCTCTCTTTTAAAGGAATCCTTTGCTGAACACCTGGGCTATTCAAATGGGGTCATCAATGGGTAAATCCTCATTTTTTTTTTTCTCTTTCAAGATACATTGTTATCGGTCCTACCAAACCTCTTTCTTTCTATGGTATCTTCTATCCTGCGAGTGTACATTGCCAGTCTCCTTAGCCCTTCTTGCTCCCTTGCAGAGAGAGGGACAGAAATTAACCAAAATATCAGCATTCTCTTGTTCTTTACTGGCATAAATTCTAACTTGCCCTGAGTAAGTGACTATTCAAAGGATGTAGATCTCACTTCATAGTGGCCTCATGTTCTAAACTGTTGTTGAAGTTGTAGAGGGTGGTGACTACTAACCATAAGTGTCGTTTGGGTGTGAAGAGTTTATCTTACTAAATTTCCTATGGCTGCTCAGCGTCCATGTGTATAAAAGAGGATGTCTGATCTGTTATAAATGACTCTTTTCCAGTCATTCATTTTTGGAGTATTATCTACACAAGGAATGTTTTTCATTAACAGAGAACATTGAAAAGAACCAGGCCTTGCCATAGCAGAGCAATGAAGGTTGCTCCACACAGAGCATTTGTCTCACCCTAGGGGAGGTATAATGTGAGGATGGATTTGTCCTTATTGGATGCCAAGGGCAGGCAGGGTCACTGAGAGAACAGGAACTGGACCTACCGAAGACCAAGGCCACCTTGCTCTCCTTGGTCCTTGCCTCAGTTCCCCCTGGGTCCTGTGTTCACTCCTGTTCCTTGCAGCATGGCCAGCAATGTGGGGGATCATGGCTACCAGAGGACAGTTCTGAGAGTCGATGATGGACTGTTGGCAGGAAAACATGAGAATGTATCTATAAGGAATAAAATGTACCATGGCCTCTGTCTGCTCTCCAGTGATATGTCCTTGTTGTTAACTGCATGTGAGTAGGTGACTGTTTCAGACATTTTCAATCCTAAAATGAAATTTGAAAGCTAACAACACGGACCTGTTGTTGTAAAGACCAAATGTTTATTGTGGAGGAAGGCCTTCCATTAGCGTTTGTCCTTAGCATAGCCTGGCCTTGTCTGTCTATCATCATGTTTTGCCTTGTACTCCTGCCATGAGCTGGGACCTTACCTCTCCCAGGTCCACTCACACCCAGTGCCCATGGGACCTTATAAAACAAGTCCTCCATGTCCTGCTAGTGTTTACCATGTGTGAGTGTATGTCCATTGCATTGAAAACTAGGACCTTCAGTGGAGCTAGTTGAGCCCCAGTACCTGCTCCTCTTTCCACTTCCTGACTCTCTCTTCAGGTCCCACTATTCTCTCCTCACTTTTCCTAAGTCATATTCACCACTATTGTTCCCAGTTTCTAAGGCTCACTGGGCTCCTTGAGTCCCCAGGGCTTTTGCACATGCTCCTTCCCTTCCCTGGAATCCCCTGCTCATGCCCCCGTTTTTCACCTCGATGCCTTTTCAGTCATTGTTTCATGTTTTAGCTAAAGTATTCTTTCTTCAGGGAAGTCACTAACCTCTGTCATTTAAGTAAATGATTGGCAAACTTATCAGTAAAGGGCCAGATAGGAAATATTTTTAGTTTTGTGGACTATAAAGTCTACCATACATACTTGACTTGGTCGTGTAGGACGGAATCAGACAGACAGCAGAAATGCATGGCATGTCTGCATACTGAAAAGACTCGTTTTGAAAGCTGCCAGGTGTTACACACTCTGAATTCTTACTGTCACTTGCTGCCTTTCTTCACAGACTTAGCATGATGTGTAATTATCTATTTTATCACTGTACACCTGCCTAGCATTGTCTTGGTACCCAGTAGATGCTCACTTAGTGTTTAGATGAATCATTAGTGTCCTAAATTAACTTGTTTGGCATACCCTGAAAAATCTTAGGGATATAGAAGGGTTTTCTTTTATTTCTGGAATCTACCACCATATGCAGCATGATGGCTTTGTATGAAAGACTTTCCTCCTTCCTCTAAATACTCTCATAGCTTGGAGCTGATATTCCCTCATTCTTTCTTCCATCCACAGTTGCTTGTTGAATGTTTGTTTTGGGGAAGTCTCTGTGTGAAAAGGAAAGCATTTCCAGAGCCTTCAAGAAGACGTGGGTAATACTGTCTTCTTGTTTTGTTTTTGGGTTCAGGGCTGAGCTGTATAGGGCCTCGGGAAAGTTTGAGCTACTTGATCGTATTTTGCCCAAACTGAGAGCCACCAACCACCGTGTGCTGCTTTTCTGCCAGATGACATCTCTCATGACCATCATGGAGGATTACTTTGCTTTTCGGAACTTCCTTTACCTGCGCCTTGATGGTAAGAGACACATCAGGCTGAAATGCCAGGGGGACTGACATTTTGAAGCCTGGACTAGCAGGGTGGGTGCAGGTTTTCTAGGGAAAGTGTCATGTCCTCTGATGTCCTTTACATCACTGCCACCATTTGTACAGCTGTTTATCCCATATACAAACCAACATGAGGAAATGCCACATCTTGTGTGAGTACAACAGGTTGAAGAAGGTTGAACAGAGCAAAGCTGCTTCCCTCCTCCTCGTCTTTAGGCTCTACTCTTATCTGTGCACCATGAAGTATGCTGACAAGCCTTTGCCTTTTCAGAGAAGATACGTTTTAAGGCTTAAAGGCTATGTCTCCTTTCTTCGGTAACAGTGTAATGGTTCATTTATGATTATATTTGTCATTAAAGCCTCTGTCTCTAAATAGGACATGTCACAATGTTAAGAGATGTGACCTCATTGCATCTTGGATTTCGCAAACTATGCAAAGTATTTGCCTGACTTTACGAGTGAAATTTAGCCAGGTGTGTTGGTGCAGGCTTTTAATCCCCACACTGGAGAAGCAGAGGTGGTAAGGTGAAGTTTAAGCATATGTATGTGAAAGAAAATATGAATTTAGGGATGTGCCCTAAATTACATATATAAATTGGATACTGGCCATAATATTTCAGAGATTAAAGAAAAGACAGTTTTCATAGTCTGCCAAGGGATAGTGTGTTTACGAAGTGGTATGCAGGAACAGGAGGAAGTTTACAGACAGGATGCATTTAACCTTGGGATGCAGAGAGCACAGCCTTGCTAAAACCCATTTTTTATCCAGTGCAGTGCAATGTTATTGTTAAGTAAGTGGAAAACTCAAAATTTATATTTCATTAGGTTTTGGTTATTTTCAGTCTAATGTTTTGTCCCCTCCTTATATGTAGTTAATTAGAAAAACCAAACTCAAACATGGCTTATGTTTTCTTACTTGAATTTTTAGGTGAGCTTTCTTTCTGGACTACCTCTTAGGGTATTAATAGTTTTTAAGTTACCTGTGCCATTGGACAGACTCAGTGTGTCTCTTTAGGCAAATCTCCTAAGTGTTTCTTCTCTTAGACTGGAGGCTCTCCATCCCTCTGGAAGTCAGCCTGTGTCTGTAACTCTGCTCAGGTGGAACGGCCATGTTTAATCCCCCCTGGGTTGGGATCCCCCTCAGGTGCCTGCCTAACCGCTGCTGCTACTTCGGACACTTCTTTTTGAATCTCACCTGGTACCTGCAGCCTGGAAATATTTTAATCTATAAAATTGGTGAGAAACGATTCCCAGCCTCTTGATTTTGCTTGCCCACCTGAAAGATTTTCTTTACCAGTCTGTTGGTTGCTTGTCCTTATTGTTATTTATAATAGTAGCCTGCAGAGCTAATGTTAATGGGGGGCCTCCTACACACAAGATAATAGGCAAAGCACTTGATGTGTGTTATTAATTTTCTTAGCAAATAAGGGTCTATTGTCCCTGTCAGTATGATCTCTGTTTAAAAGATGAGAAAACAAAGATAAGCAGTGAAATCAGGTTTTAACTTAGATTATCTGATTCCAGGTTTGCTCAATTTTAGCAAATATACCCGCCTTTGAAATACAATTTGCTTGTTTGTCAACAGCACTGTAACACTGATTTTGACCTTATACAGCTAGGAGCTAGAGAAACAAGATGAATAGACTACTTACTGCTCACCTTCAGATCCTTTACTATTTGTGGAAAGAGGTGAGGCATTTCCATAAGTGCTAAGTATGGATTGAGTCAGATGGAGAGGTTTTCTCTTGATAGAAACACCAGTCATCCATTTAGGAAGTGGAAAGAATTGGTGAACAATTAGTGCACACATAGATAGGTCAGAACACCCCATCCAGTTGGTCAGATACCTCTGATTTTTATTGCCAAATTTGATATCTCAGATTTTTACTTCAGGGGGAAAAAAAATCAAATGTTTTCTGTGAAGATGATGATATTGGGCTTGGTGGTACTTTCAGGAGGCAGAAACAGGAAGAGGTCTGTGAGCTGGAGGCCAGCCTGGTTTACATAGTGAATTAATTCCAGGCCAGCCAGAAGTGCATAGTGAGACTCTGTCTCAAAAAAGAAAAAGAATTAGATTAGAGGCTGGAGAGGTGTCACTATGGTTAAAAGCACTGATTGTTCTTGCAGAGGACCCAGGTTCCATTACCAGCACCTACACGGCATCTAAAAACTGCCTATAACTCCAGTTCCAGGGGATCTCTCGCCCTCTTCAGTCCTTTGTGGGCACTGCAAGCATATGGTGCACTTACATAGATAAAAGCAAAACACTCCTACACATTAAAAAAAATCATGGTTCACAAAGAGACTTAGCCACTACCCTGCTGTTTTGTTTTTATGTGAAGTGATTTTTTTTTTTTTGAGTGAGAGCGAATGGTGAAATTTCATCCCAAAAGATAAAATTTTCTAAGACAGCTAAAATTTGGTGAAAAATTAGCAGTCGCGACAGTCTGGCAGTGTGTTGCTTCTGGCAAATTCTGTAGTTTTCAGCACAATTGCCCTTGCTATTAATTCCTATAATGGGTTATGTCCTACATCAAAGTCTGTCACACCATGAAATTGATGTGAGTGCTGAGCACATTAAGTCCTGTGCACGTGCAAGGAGCCCTTGCCTTTGGGTGAACTCTTGCAGGGCAATTTGAATCTCCCTAAGCAGTACTGAAAAGGTTGCTGATGAATAACAGAGATCTCGATGTGGGAATGTCTGACCAATGGGAATGTGAGTAAGTAAATTCTGAATCTTGTTAGAGGAGATGCTGTAGCTTTGCATAACAAGTGATTGAGTGGTTTTGCTTTTTATGATTTTTCAAGGGTGTACCTAATTTTACAGTTTAAACACCCAGAAGATATATGGTTGATGTATTTGCCTGAGGTCTCTGGTGTCAAGCCTGAGGAGACCTTTGACTAAATAATTTTGGTACATTTTTTGTGTGTGCTTTTTTGCACTTAAGGTTATTTCATCCTAGTTAGGCATATTCCACAAGTAGTTTTGTATCTTAAAATTTCATCTTTACCAGAACATGTTTCAGTGATTGAACTTCATACCCTCAGAGTACCTAGGTGTCCAGTTTTTATGCTTTGCTATTAAATAGCAGATACTATTTCTCCTTTCCTCATTTTAGAAATATTTTGTTTGTTTCTTTGGCTTTTCTTTCAGTTTAAGACAGAGGATGAGCCGTGAATGATGAATTCATATGAGAAATTGCATATTTCACTTGGCGTTTACATGCAAGTATATGTAAAGAGACGAAGCATACCTAAAACAG
>NW_008345602.1:3234364-3246931 GCF_000622305.1 Nannospalax galili | reverse complement strand
GATTTTGTTTCATGTAGAATTCAATGTTTATGAAGGGATAGGAGCTGCAATTTTAGATCTTCAATTTCCCCCAAAGACACATGTGTTAAATGCTTGGTCCCCAGAGTGTCCCTAAGTGGGAAGTGGCCAATCCTTTAAGAAGCGGGGCCTATTGGGAAGTCTTTAAAAAGTCACTGGGGACATGCCCATGAAGAAATAATGCCTTTTTGAGTCTTCATCATAAGGTGAGCAGTTTTGCCCTACCACATGCTTCTGTCATGTGTGCTATTTTGTCAAGGGCCCAAAGCAAACTGGCCAGCTAATAATAGAAGGGAACCTCCAAAACTGTGAGACAAAATAAACATTTGCTTCTTATGTATAAACAGATTGCAACTGGAAAGGGAATAACAGAAGGTTTCATGCCAACAAAGTGTGTCGTCCATTAGCATCATGTGTAAATGCTTGGCGATGATCTCAGTAAGCCAGTTCTGAAAAATTTTTTAAAAAGGATTTCCACGTTTCAGACCCCATTCAGGAAACCACATTCATGCCCCCCCCAAGTCTTACATTCCTGCAGTTCATCTGGAAGGATTTGACCAATTCAGCAAACAAGAAATATAATTTAGAAAGTGAGTCTAGAAGGTTGCTTTGTTACATGAGGAGAGCCCCCAAACCTCACTCCTAATCCCCACTCACCATATGCAGGGAATTGATTTCCTTTATTCCTCTGGAGGATGCTTGTTGTTTTTCCTAAATGTGAAAAGCAGCTCCCCCATGTTTGGGAACTTGACCCTCATGAGTAAATTGATTCCTTTAACTAGAGTCACTTAAATGTTTTAATCCTCTGAAATAAATTGTGGTATATTTTTCATTGTTAAAAAAAAAAAGAACAACATGTAGAAATAACATTTGCACAGCAGCCATTCTGGGAGTATCATGTAACACGCTTAGGTTTTCCCATCAGCCCGTTCATAACCCCACATCTCCGATTTTCTAGCCTTCTTGGTGAAATGCATTCAGATGGAATAGTGGTGAGTTTCTGTTTTCAACTGTTCCACAATGCATTTGTGAAAAGACTGGACAGATAGATTCCAGATGGGTAGTGTGTGATGGAGTGGCACATGTGAACAGCGTGTGCCCAGAAGTGAGCATCCCACACTGGTTGGTGCTTTCCGCTGAATTCTCTCTTCAAAACGCCTTCTTATAATCACCCTGGTGTCTAACATGTTTCTTTGTTGGACTGGTTTTAGTTTAGCATCTTTGAACCCCAAAGAACAGAAAGTTACCCTGAGAAACACATTCAGGCTTCATTTTTTGATATTATTATGGCTTCAGGTCTTCAGGATGAAAATATCGCTCACATTTTTTGATGTTACCATCCCAGACTCAGTACCAGTCTAAATGCTGATGTAGTAGAGATCGATTTTCCTTTTTTTTATAATGATCTTGGTATAATTAAGTCCCTCCTCTAATGCCTCTCAGAAAAGTTGCTAAACCATTATAATAACTGTTTTAGGCACACAAGTATACATGGGTGGCTTTTTAAGGTATTTGGTATTTTAAATCCCAGAAATAAATCCAGGAAATGTTTTCATTAAGTCTGGGTAAGAATGTTGTAGAATTTGTACCCTTGCAAAGGTACCTGGTCAGAAATGTTTAGACATTCTCTCTTCCATTTTGTTTTTTAATTGCAAAATGTTTAAAGTTCCTTTGAAAAGTGCAAAAACATTACCTCACCAGTGTTAAGAAGTATGTGGATGTATTTCTTACGGAAGCAGGCATTTTTGTCTTGGTCTCCACCATTTCCAAACAGGAGTTAATTGGCAAATTTATTTTCTTACCCCTTAGGCACCACCAAGTCTGAAGATCGTGCGGCTCTGCTGAAGAAATTCAATGAACCTGGGTCCCAGTATTTCATTTTCTTGCTGAGCACACGAGCTGGGGGCCTGGGCTTAAATCTTCAGGCTGCTGACACGGTGGTCATCTTTGACAGTGACTGGAATCCTCATCAGGTGCGTGTGCATATCTGCTTGGGCTCCCAGGCCTTCCTCTGGAGAAGAAGGAAAAGATTATCAGTTTCATCACTCACATTTATGGGACAGAGCAAATTTCTAAACGACTCAGCCATTTCTCCAAAAGAGAAATAGCCCAGCCAATTATTATGGCTGCTTCCTATCTCCCTTGGAGCATAGATATTTCGGTGTCAAACACATGCCTGTGAAGAGCTCGAGATTGAGGTGGAAAACTCACTTTCTGCTGTCTTAATCCTATCTCCCAGGATTGCCATTGAACAAATTACATCTGGTAAAGGATAAATAAAAAAATGTTGCAGGGACCTGGGGGTGCAGCTCAGTGGGGGTACATGAGCTTAGTTTGTATGAGGCCCTGGGTTCCATCTCCAACACCAATAATAACAAGTTAAAGAACAACAAACAGCACTTTCTGAGTGTTTTCTCTGTGCGAGCCTCTTTTTATGCCTTGTTTCTTTCTGTTTACAACTACCCTGCAAGGTAGTAAATGGTACTGATTACATTTTTGTAGTCAAGGACACTGAGTCCCAGGCAGGCTAAATAACATCTTCAAGGACAGTTAATATATAATAATTAACCTTCTATTTATCATTTAAATTCTATTTATCACTTTAAATGTATCATTTAAAATCATGAAAAAATATCCTGTTGAGTATCTATTGTTTTAACTAGGTAAACTTTTTTTAACTAGGTAACTTTAGAGTTATTCTCTTAAAGGTGGTAGTTCTCTGGTATTCTCTTAAAGCTGGTGGTTCCACAGTAAATGTTGAATGGATCCTTTATGACACGCGCTTCCTGACTGAGCCTAGGACATGAGGCATCTGCCTGAAAGATACTGGGTAGAATGCTATCATCAGGATTTGATTCATATTAAAACCAACCCTGAATATCAACTGGTAAAAAGGGAATGCACCTCCTACATGTGAACATGGACTCTGTTTCCATGTCACCCGTGCTTCTCAGCAGCTGTTGTGGTCACAGCAGCAACACCATCGTCTCAGAGCCATTGGGAAGAGTGGTTGGGAAGGACTTCCAGAAGGTGCATTTGGCAGGAAGTAGAGTGCAGTGGTGCATTAGAATTAAAAGACAGCTTTTAAATATACTCATCCCTGTTTCCTGTTCCCTACAGCCCCACCCCCGGTCTCTTATTCATCAGGTGTGGGTGCTTCTTCCTGAGCACCTAGGGGTTCTCTCACAGCTCTGTGTTGATCACTGCTGGTGTTCCCAGTCATTCTCCATAGGTGAGAAAGTTAAAGTACAACTAAGAATGGGAGCCACCAACACTGAGCCTGTTCCAAGTTCAGGAAACTATTTTATATATAGATATAGATTTTTTTCAATATCCCTTATTGCATTCTGCAACTCGATCAGGATTCATATTCATGTGACAGAGCTGTAGTTTTCCTTCCTGCATTTTTGTACTCGGTAGTCTACAGGCATGCTCCTGTAGCGTGTCTGTGCTGTGGTGTCCACTGAGCTGGGCTGGGCATCCAGGGAGAAGGAATGTGTGATTGTTCTGCCCGGAGGCTCAGTGTGGTTGGATATTTAGACTACTTGATTAGTGCTGGCGCTTTTATTGATGACCATCTGTAGGTGAATGGAGAGTTTACTATATTTTATATTCTGAGCTAAATATTTCTACCAAGTATCGGATGTTCATTTTCACTGGCAGTGTGAATTCTAAGAGCGAAAGGAAAGCCACTGTTTCTGAAAATGTTCATTTGTCCCACAGAAGGAGGTAGGATCCTTTAGGGATCTGTCTTCCCCCACAGACTTTGGAATATAACTTTCATCAACAGTAAAGTCAAATTTAGTGGGGATCTGAGCAGTGCCCTCCCAACTACGTATGAGCCAGAATTTCAACAATCAAATAGATGACCCCAAATTTCCTCTATCCTAATTCACAATGAATTCACACTAGGCCATGTATCTATAGGTATTGACATCTGCCCTAGGCGAATTCATTCAAAACTGATCTTGTAAACTGCTGGCCCGATGTTTTCTCTCTGTCACTCACACGTGACCATTAGATTGGACAAACTTTTTGTTTTCAGAAATCAGCTATCTTAGAATGATTTGAATGAGCACTCGGTTTTCATTAAAAATATAAGGTAACTTTTATTAAGTAACATGTCAGAAACTACTAATGTTTACATTATTTTCCTTCAGGTAATAAACTGTTTTGGACTTATGGTACCAGCCAAGTGTTAGATTACTTAGGTGCACACAGCCAGGATTCAAGCCCATGTCTGTCTGGGTCTGGCTTGAATTCCAGGATCGATGAGGCTCTTGTTACCACATTAGCTTCAGCTTGTACGAAGAAAAACTTCTACAAACATTCTCTTTTGTGTTGAACCACAAGTAAGGTAGATGAGGAACTAAGGGGGTTGACTGATCTTAAGTTAGAGGCCTTAAAGTTGTGTATTGGATACTTACCTAGAAGCAAAGAGACTGCATGGTTGTAGAAGCACCAGCAAAACCCTTGATTTATCAGGGTGCTCCTCCACACTGCTGAGGAAAACCACAGGTGGATATTTGTATTTTTAACACAAAGCTCCGTGGCTGTCACAGAACAGTCAACCTCAGAGGCCCCCTTCTCAGCTGGACTCTTGAGTTCAGGCTTCATGACACCTAAATGGGGATGGTGCAGTACGAGACTACTGATTGAGACCTAAGAAATAATTGGGCCTGGTGGTACAGGCCTATAATCCCAGCTACATGGGAGGCTGAAGCAGGAGACTGGTAAGTTAATGCCATCCTGATTTATAGAGTGACTTCAGGGCCAGCCTGGGCAACCTAGTCATACTTGGTCTCAAAATAAAAAGTAAAAACAGAGCTTGGCATGTAACTCAGTCATAGGAGGTTTGTGTAGAATGCATGAGGACCTGGAGTTGAGCTCCAGTACTAACTAACAAAAATAAATTAGCAGAGAGGAAAAACCTCAGAAATATTAATTCATTTGATAATCACAACATTTATGTCTGGGTCATAATATTTACCCCCTTGTTTTTTGGCCTAGGGATTCACAACTTCATATTCTATAAACTTATCCATCCTAGAAATGGTAACTTTTGCTACTTTTGAAATAAGACAGGTGATCTTAAACATACAAACCCACATGGATGCCTCCACCACCAAAGCTATTGCAACAAGTTCCAAGGGACTCTAGGACTTTCCACTCTGTCTGAATGTTGCCTCACTCTCCTGTTCCCCCTCCTGTCATCTGCTGCAACCAGCTGGAGTATTGTGGTTTTATCAGCATCTTTCAGAACAGAAGTTAGAAGGCTACACCTTCTAGGCAAGCCTGGCCTATCACTTGTTTTACTACAACCTGAAAGGACAGAATAGTTTTCATATTTTAGGTGTAACTGTGGGACTGGGGGCGGGGGGGTGAAGGGATTGCTCTTTTGGAAAGAACAGTTTCTGCTTCTGACTCAGAAAGCCCCAAACCTTTAGTATTGAACCTGTTAGAGAAACAGTGGTTGTCTGATCCCTGTTCTAGGATGATGGAAAGGTTGATAACACAGAGCTTGTCATTGGCTGCCACTTAGTTGTGCTGGTGAAGATGTGTTGGGGGAGGTGATTGGACCAGAGGCTCCACAAGGCAGGGTTTCTCCCTTTAAGTTTTAATTACATACTTTTCATTGTTCTCTTTAGGAAAGAATGTAATTGGGGTCGATGATCTAATCCCAGCTGTGCTCATGGTTCAGCATGATAGTTATATGAATTTCTCACATGTTTTCTGAGGACAAAAATGTCCCTGCACCAAAAACAGATCTCCTTTTGACCTCTGTCCCCTGCACTGCACAGGTGATCAGGAAGCTGGGCTGGTCTAAAGGATGGACTCAATGCTGAGTTTCAGCTCTCTTCAAAGTTATAGTGCTAGGAATGCAAGGAACAGGAAAGACCTTTGTTCTAAAAACATGCCCTATCTAATAGAGACCTGCAAACAACTGATCAGCTTCAGACCTGGTCCCTCACCTGTGTCATGTGAATGAAAGAGCCAAAGGGCCGTGCCGAGGCACTTTTATTTGAGTACCTGTAAAGTTAGGTTATGGCTTCCTGGATTTATGGAAATTTTTACTTAAAGATTTCATTAAAGCCTTTTTTCTTATTATAAAATTGACATGCTTAAAGCAGAAAAAATATTAAAATACACATAATCAAACTAAAAAAGATTAAAATCACACCTCTCTCCTATCTTACCACTGGAAGATATAAACAGCAGTGGTGATATTTGACCTTTTTCCCACCTTATTCATGGCATAGGTAGGTATGCACACATGGGATCAGACACATGAGATCAGGTGGACGTGCTCATTTTCAACTGTAGTTTTCATCTAGAGCTTTGTGTCATTGTATCTTCTGTATAATTTTGTGCCTCTATAATAGTACCTACACGTACAGTAGAATGTTACAGTCTATTTTACCAGTCTGTGACTGGTGGAGACTTCTTTCAAAGAAGGTATAAATAGCAGTCAATGCTAAGAAAGTACATTCTTATTTATAAATATTTATATATACCCATGATTATCTCTTTTTTTCGATACATATATATTTGAATTTTTGTGCATTTCATATATTACATCTTTAATTATATTTAGACCCCTTCCCCATCTTTATCCCTGACAGTCCCCCCCCCACTGGATTTCATGCATTCTGTCATAAATGCTAAGGCCTATCAAGTCAAGCTTGTGTCCCCAGATGTCCCTCAGTGTGAGTTCATCCCCTGGAGTCTAGTCAGCTTATCTAGAGTCTCTGCCTTAAAGAAGATCAACTTCATCATTATTTCTTTAAGATAAACTTCCAGAAATGAATTCTGTGTCAGTCATACCCAGTTTTTACATTTTGGTACACTGTACCAAATTTCTGCTCCCCTAAGATTCGCCAGTTTGCTATCCCACAAGCAGTTGTTTTCGTTTTCCAAATATGAGGGATGTACCTGGAAAATGAAATACTGAATCTTTGATAGGGCTGGGTCCAGGAATTGGCTAGCTGAGCAATCACTATCGATAATGTATATATGTGTACATATATATATAGATATATACAATTCATGAATATATAATTCAGTGATGCAGTATTGTCATTAACATTGTAATAAAGGGAAAGTGTATCTTCCTATGTCAAAATAGTTGTAGGTAACATCTAAATCTTAATTCTGACATCTGATATCAGATCAGGTTTTCTTGCATTTAGGGACTAATTCTGACGGCAAACCCCACAGGCAGGTAAAAATATTTTGAGAGCTAGGTTTCAAACTCTGAGATGTTATTTCAGTTGGTGTGGTTAATTTAAACCCAGGCTTCCCCAATGGGGAATGACCTTGACTTTTTCTAAAGAAAATAGCTTGTGTATTCTTTTACATGTAAGCAAAACCTGACCTTTATCAAGGTTGATTAAGGAGCCCTTCCATATTTCCTTCCTGGGTAGGCCCTCTTTGCTAGACTAATCCAAGTGCCAGTTCCTCACCACACATTGTTCTCACAAACAGGATCTGCAGGCCCAAGACAGAGCTCACCGAATTGGCCAACAGAACGAGGTCCGGGTGCTGAGGCTCTGCACTGTGAACAGTGTGGAGGAAAAGATTCTTGCAGCTGCAAAATACAAACTGAATGTGGATCAGAAAGTTATCCAGGCGGGCATGTTTGATCAGAAGTCATCAAGCCATGAGCGGAGGGCATTCCTGCAGGCCATACTGGAGCATGAAGAGGAAAATGAGGTATTACAGAAACCAAGTTGATGACATCAAACCTTGACCCCTTTGTCTCTGAAGGATTAAGAAGAAGTTCTTTGTTATTTAAAGAACTTCCTAGGCCGGTGTTAATTAAAATGAATAAATTATCTGCTATCTTATATTCCTAGCATAGAAAAACCCTGAAAATTAATCATGTGAGTATCTTAAAAGCCATTGCTAGAAGACTTTCCAAGCTTAGCCTAGGGATATTTCCCTCTCTTTTGGGGTGGTACCAACCTGCATGTTTTATTGTATTCTGAATACAATTTATTGAATCTGCCCCTATAGGGAAGATTCAGGACTGCAGGGAGGACACCTAGGGGCTCTGTTTAGACAACCTGGAAGGTCTTACCTCCTGCTTTCTTTCTCTCAGACTCCAGAGCCCTTGTTTCTGTTGCTTTTTGATAAGGGATGGGAACACTCCAACATGCTTGTAGGACAATCCTTCACAGCATCTTTAGCTCAGGTAGTTATACTTCAGCGTGGAAAGCTTGGTCTTATGCTCCACTAAAACATTCTGTTTAAGAGCTGACCGAAAGCTGAGAAAGATCACCTGGGTTATAAAGACTGTCAACAGACACACACACACACACACACACACACACACACCAAAAAGAAGTCTAAAAAATGATCAGTACATTTAAAAACACCTATAACATCTAGAAAACAAAATACCAACACTGGTTACTATAGATCTGGCCAGGGATGTGCAGATTTGATTTTGTGTGCCCGTGCTTACAAATTGAAGCATACGTTTATCTTATATGTTTACGTATATAATACAGTTTTCATTGTATATCTTAAATATAGTTTGGTTTTGTGTTTTTTTTAATTTTCTATAAATTAAAAATCAAGTTCTTGTGAAAGTCTTACATGCTTTTTTCCTCTAAAGTGAATCTGAATGTGAAGCAGAGCTTGATATTTAAAACCCTGAAGTGACCCTTCTACAAAGTGGAGAGGACTTTGGTATTACGCCTCCTCACTTGTTTATCATATATATATCTGATTAATTATCTATTGAATTTTACCACATTGATGAAAAATAAGTTATTCATATGCACTCATACATCTGCACACATTTAAAGATTTTTTTAAATCTAAAGTAATTCACCATTTCTGATTCTTAAAATAGAATATTTTTAAATGAAAAAAAAATTGATTTATTTTAAACTTATGTGTCTTGAGTGTTTTGCCTGCATGTATATAAATGCACCCGTGTCATGCAATGCCCATGGAGGCCAAAAGAGGGACTTGGATTCCCCTGGAGTTGCAGTTACCATCGTTGTCAGCCACCATGTGGATGCTGGGAACTGAACCCTGGTCATCTGCAAAGAGTAGCCAGTGCACTTAACTATTGAGCCATCTCTCCAGCCTCCAAAATTAAATGTTTGATACAGACTTAAGATTCAGATTGTTGAATGTCTTTTGCTGTTATTTTTAAGTTTGGCCATTTCAAAAAAATCACTGTGTGCAGGCAAGATGACTCAGCCAGTGAAGGCCCTTGCCACCGAGTCTGCCAACCTGAGTTCAATCTCCAGGACCCACTTGGTAGAAAGAGACAACTGACTCTCACAAGATGTCTTCTGATGCCCACATGTGTACCAGGGCAGATGTGGGTGTAGGCATGAACATATATACATTTAAAATCCACTATGGTAAAATGGCATATGATGACAGCATGTTATGGGAATGCTGGTACTCAGCCAGGAGTTTCTACTGCATTGTTGGTGATTTTCTTTCTGTTGCTGACCAGGTAAGATGGTATGCAAGGGAACCTGGAGTTTTCTAGCCTTCCTATGTCACAGGGAGAAGCAGCTCTCTCTCAGGCCTGAGGACTGCCATGTAGGGCCTGCAGGGGAAGACCCTGCCAACAGCTTCTCACTGTGAGCATCCCCACTGGGACTCCACATCCCTTCCCAGCCATAACTATGTCTAACACATGTTACCAGGCTCTGGGTGGCCTGTTCCCTGATGTGAAGTTCACTGGGAACATTTGTACACTGCAGTCAAAGGCTTCTGTCCTGACAGTCCAGGGTAACACAGGCTGGCATGACCATAGCAGGCATACTATATGATATAAGGGCACAAAGAACCGAGGAAGATTTCTGGCAAACTCCTAGCCACTAGATTCCCTGAGGACTCAGGTCTCTGTGACCAGGTTTCTTGCTTTCATGCCAGTTTCCAGGAGAGTGTGCATCTTGCCTGGGGATACCTATGGCATCGTGTATGGGTAGTGAGAGAGTAACTTGACTCTGGGGAGAGTGAAGGCAAAGGAGGGCCTGTGTTCACAAGACGATGCTACAACATGATACTTGATCCTACAAGGTCTGAGCCCACTTCTAGCCAGTCTGCATCTTTGTCAGGTGAAATGTAGTATTTAGACAGATTGACTTTAATCAATCTGGAGGTGAATTTAAATGGAAGATTTTTCAGGAGTAATTACTCATTTGAATCATGTAGTTTATTGAGTTGCATTCATTTCTAACACTGATTAAGTCCTTGCAGTGTGCAAGATGTCTTGGAAGCTGGTGTCATCATCTTGCTTAGGCTGCTGGTTCACTCAAAGCCAGTGTTTGACATTTCTGAAAAACTTGAGAACTGTTGGTTTCTGGGAAATTAACAGATAATGTGCCTTTATTTAACAGAATAAAAAAATTTAGAGACTTTGAGTTGTTATGTAATTGCCTTTTCTATTCCACTTAAATTGTTTTAATTGAGTATAGTTTTGAGGGCTTTTTGTATTGATAGCTTTTTAATTGTGTTCTAACCATAGCCTTAACATCAACAACAATAGAGCCTACTGAAATACATAATTAAAGAGATCTTAAAGTTTATGTATTTGGTATGATTGGGGGGGGTCTTGTCCTGTGCTTAGTGACAAAAACTCATTTTGGTGGTAAATCTTTGAGAATAAACATTAATGTTTGCAGTAAAGACAGTGGAATTAGTAGAATTAATATTAAGTAATCATTTATGTGAATTTCCTTAGTTAAGACTGCATCCCCCTGTGAAGTATGCATGCTTCAGTTACTGGTGAGGTCATCCAGGCGAGGAGACATTAAGTAACTTGCTTTAAAAGTAACAGAAAAGACACACACCCAGGAGAACCACTATTTCTTAGAGAGCACACTTCCTCTCTAGACAGATTTCCTTTTGGAAAGATGGCTTGAATAGCTTGCGAGATGTGAATGGCAAGTTCTAAACCAAGAGACCTTTTCTTTTTTCTCTCTGGCTTGAGAGCTGGGACCCTCTCCTGGAGGACAGAATCCCCTTCCTGGTTTGTAGCTTACTTGCTGTACTTGGTTGTAGGCCTACTGTCCATCCTCTGTCCTAAAGCCTGTTCATTTGTTCTGTTTTTAACCCCAGGAAGAAGATGAAGTACCTGACGATGAGACCCTGAACCAGATGATTGCTCGACGGGAAGAAGAGTTTGACCTTTTTATGGTAATGTTACAGAAATCTGGGGAGCCACTGCCTTCGTCCTCTTCCCCCTTTTTCTGTTCTCTAAGATGCCTGCAGCCTGAATGCCCAGTAGAACTTCATTTGTGAAGCCTGTGCCTTTCTTTGGTTCAGAGTCTGCAAACTGGCTGGATTTAGCCTGCAGACATGTTTTGTTTGGCCCACACAGCATTTTTTAAAATTTCTCATTTGTTGCCAGCTTGAAAAGAATCTTGATTTCTGGCTTCCCTTGGAAATGAAATCGGGCAGTATCAGGTCTGCAGCTCTCTGTAGAAGTAGCTAGCCAGACCTGAGTCACCTCTTTACCCCCTGAGTATGTGGCCAACAGTTTACCAGAGACCCCACTCCTAACCCCAGGCCAGCATCACTCCGGACAACCACTGGTCTCTCAAAGCATTAACTTTACAACAACTGTGCCCTAGTTGGTTTCTTCGTGAATAGGGGCAGGTAAACATCAACATTGCAGGTGTGCCCCTTGTAATTGTTGCAAGGAGTCTGCATAAACGAATAGGAAGCTTCCAGGTGTGTGTAAAGGAAGACAGACCCCTGGTTCAAAGAACAAAACCTGCTGTATGTAAAGGAAACTTGGCATTTCAGAATTTATTGTCCATGCCTTTAACCTTGAAGTTCCCTAATACACAGCATCTGTAATTTCCCAGAAACCTGAATTTGGTTTACATATGAGGCCTGCCACAAGCCGGGGTGGATGAGGTGCGAGCCCCATTGGTGAGGGAGGTTGTCAGTAGCACAGAGTGGCTCTAACTACGTTCCTGAGACTTTTATACTATCTTCAATGACCAAAACAGTTCTGGGCACTTCAGAGTCACTTAATAGATTATTGAATGAGTGGTGATTGGAAGTTTCAGGCTTTGTCCAGATGGCAGGCCAGATCCAGATTTGTAAAGTGAAATGCTTCTTCCAGTACCTTTAGTCATTTTGACATTCATCCCAGGTACTGAGCCTGATTGTAGAAGGAGTGAATGCACACACACACCCTAGCTTTGCTGGAGGAATGCTGCAGAACCCTGAAATCAGAGGCCTGTTTGGAAACCCCGGGCTCTCAGATAATGCACTCTTCATGAGCAAAGCAGGTAGGGAGGGCTGTGTATTAGAGATACTGTCACTGATGATGGGGCTATAAGGTAGAAAACCTTTAAGCCAAAAGTTAGAAATATTTAAAAGAAGCCGGAAATCTACATTTTTAGATGCAATCTCTGCATTTCAGATTTGCCACTACGTGTAGGAATTTTATTAATATTATTTTATGACACTGCAGGCCAAAGAAAACACAACTAAGAGTCAACTATGACCCAGGGGCTTTGCTCTCTGCCTTTTAGCTTAGCAAGGTTTGAAAATGAAGCG
>NW_008345602.1:3231671-3233857 GCF_000622305.1 Nannospalax galili | reverse complement strand
GCGCTCTCTCTCTCTCTCTCTCTCTCTCTCTCTCTCTCTCTCTCTGTGTGTGTGTGTGTGTGTGTGTGTGTGTGTATTTTATCTAGAGAATAGATTACAATAAAAGATCATTAATTCTTTCCAGGAAAATGCAGGCAGTCATAGCAATAACCTCTAACCTCCTAACTTGTGATGTGCATTTTCCCTGTTCTCTCTATGCTCTCTCGGATGAGCACCCTACCTAGGTGAAGCCATTTTGGGGAGATAAAGCAGTAACGTAGCGTGTTCATAAAACCTAAACTCCTGCTGTTAGTCCCTACATTCTTAGCTTAAAATTTAAAATACGGAGATTAGGGTTACACATCAGAAACAGATACCTCCTCTGTCTTTGAGGCACTTTTTAAAATGTAGATAACTGGGGAACCCTGAAGTCAGAGGCCCCCAGCTTCACTGGCAGTGACATCAGCACAACTGTGGCCTTTTATGCTCTCAAGGCACCAGCTTCTGCTTAGACTCAGAGATAGAGCGTCCTTCAACAACCCTGAAATCAGGAGAAGCAGCCCTTTCATTTTCTTTTGGGCTGGACATTTGTAGAAATTGAAAACCTCTGAAAAAGTGAAAGTCTGTCCAAGGCTCAGTCCTTCTCCGACTTGCAAATCAGTATATGATCCCAGAATAGTCTTATAACAGGTGAAACTGGGTAGGGAATGCATTGTTGTAGGCCCTTTAATTTTGTGAGCTTTCATTTCTTAAATGTTAGCTTCTATTTGGGGATGTTATACAGATTTTTGTTTGATTTAATTTTGAAATCCTAACTCTCTGGCTGCCTTTGGCCAATTCACTGTTCATTAACACCTCCACCAGGGGGCAGGAAATAGAATTTGAATCCTTGCCAGCTACTCTGATTAAAAAGTTTAGTGAGAAATAAGAATGGAATGCGAGCATGTTAAATCTCTGGGTTTCATATATTTAAAGTCTTTATCCATTATTAAGAGTTAGCTCTGGGTATAACATTAGTAAACACTTATAATTTCTTTTAAACATCGGTATTGCTTTCTCCTTCTGAAAATGTGACTTCAAAAACATTCACCTTCTATACTGATTACCTGTGAATTTTACCTAGAAGTTTTCTTTGATAGCAAAATGATTCAGATAAATATCTTGGACTAACATAGTAAACAATAGGCTTTTAGGTACCATATTCTCTACAAAGACTAAAAATAACTATAAATGTTAAAGTTTATAGGGCTTCAAGACAAGTGTATTTATGTAGTAATTAAATAAGAAGTTGATTTTTTTTCTTCAGTAGTGACTTAAGATTTATAGTGGTATTCTGCAAGCAGACTCTCTGGGAAGAGATGCAATCATTAAGATTTAAAGTTTCTCTTATTTAATTGCATCTACATTTCTTAAAAAGAAAACATGTACATAACTTATTTTTATCAAAAAAGATTTATCCTCCAATTGTGGACCCATTGTGGTCACTTTATAAGCTCTGATATAGGCAACGGTAGAATAATAACTAAAACTTGAAGTGGTAAATTTTGTTACCTCAGGGCAAGACAGTAAGAAGATTTTCTTTTCTTATTAGTTATCTAATAACTGTTAGGAGGTTGTCTCATGCAACCCCTGTCTGGGTCCTGCCTAAATAAAGCATCCTGTGTGTGCTAACTACCAAGCTTTGGAAGATCCCATTTCTGACCTGAGCATTAGATGGCTGGATTAAGCAGAGTGTTGTAAACTAAGTTTAGCACACGGAGAGAGCAGCATGGCCACATTTATCCACCAATGGGATGCCACCGTGCCACCAGCTTACCCCATCCTGGACACAGAATGATTTTCCAAAAATGTGAGAGCATAATTTAAGGAGCTTTGATCCTTATTTTTTTAAATAGGTTCTCGGGGTCACATTTGAGTTTAAGTAGCAGATATTTCATTCACATTTTACCAGTTTTAGCTTTTAAGAAAAAAAAAAAAAAATCCACTGAATCCGTGTTTCAGTACACTAGAACCAAAGGAAGAGGGAAAAGGTAATAATTTAATAATTAATGACTTACTTCATTGTGGGAATTATATATGTAAAAGTAATGTATGTAGAGATTCAGTGGTGCTTCGATTTGTTCCTTTTTACATATCAGATTATTTAGCTAAAGCTTAAAGCCATGTATGGGACACTTAGTTTATTTAAAACTGGATTGTTTTTTGTT
>NW_008345602.1:3223441-3231496 GCF_000622305.1 Nannospalax galili | reverse complement strand
TTTGGTCTTTTTGAGACAGGGTCTCCCTGTAGCCCCAGCTGTCCTGGAACTCACTATGTAGACCAGGCTGGCCTTGAACTCACAGAGATCCGCCTGCCTCTGCCTCCCGAGTGCTGGGATTAAAGGCGTGCACCACCACGCCCGGCTTTGGATTGGATTTTTTTAAGAAAGGAAGCAAGAGGTGGAGGCACAGGCCTTCTGAAGGCTGGGAGGGAGGCCATTTTACATGTAACCTGGCCAGGTGAAATGACGTTGACGTTGAGGTCTTCTGTGGTATACTTTCATAAGAGCTGAACTTTTTAAAAATGAATTGAGGCGCATTCCTTTCCCAATGGCATAGTGTACTGAAAATTCAATGCATTGGTGACAACTGATGGCTCAAATGATTCATGTCCTCTCTAACTGTGGGTGGTACCTGGGTCACTGATTTCCCTGCCCACCCTCCCACCCCACTGAATGTTTTTGTTTTCTCCCTGTTGAATTAAAATTACAAATCTGCCTGAATGAAGGTCGCTGTCCTTAGTAAACTTTATCTTTTATGCTCAAATACTTCATTTCTGTTAGGGAAGCAATAAATTATATAGCCAGGGCTCATGCCTAGATATTTTTCCCATTTATTTATTTTATGTGTGTGGAAGTCAAAGGATAACTTACTGCAGTCAGTTTTCTCTGTCTACCATGTGGGTCCCAGAGATCGAACTCCAGTCATCAGACTTGGTGGCAAGTACCTTTACCCATTGAAACTTCTTGCTGGTTCAGGGCTTAATTTTTTAAAGCACATTCTTCCTTTGAATTTTCTCAATGTTAAGTTTTGCACATACACATAGATAAGAGGAAGAATCCTTAAAGAGGTTTTTTTTTTCTTTTTAATGCAAAAATAAATTTAAAAGATGGGTACAGAGGAAGGGAGGTTTTACTTGGTGAAATATTTTATGTAGACACTGCTTTAAGCATGAGCTAGAAAAGGTCAACTAGGATACAAAAGAAAGAAAGGGACCCTTCAGCATTGGAAAACAGCTTTGGAGGATTGTAGGTTCTGCCTTGCAAGATCCTTTTCCCTCTAGTGACACTGTTATCCCTGTCCTCTAGCGTATGGACATGGACCGGCGAAGAGAGGATGCCCGGAACCCAAAGCGCAAGCCTCGTCTGATGGAGGAAGATGAGCTGCCCTCCTGGATTATTAAGGATGATGCTGAAGTGGAAAGGCTCACCTGTGAAGAAGAGGAGGAGAAAATATTTGGCAGGGGGTCTCGCCAGCGCCGGGACGTGGACTACAGTGACGCCCTCACAGAGAAGCAGTGGCTCAGGGTAGGTGTGGTGTTTTAAATTTATCCTTGATTGCTGGAATGTTTTGGGTGCTTTTGGAGAAGTCACGGGCCAAGAGCTGGCATTGTCTGCTGTGGTTGAGTTGCTGATGGCAGAGCCTGGGCTCCCAAACATAGAAGATAGAGTCTACTGGTACAGTGGCCATTATGCTTTGGAGAAAACAAAATGAAGCATTTCTTGCTAGAACAGAATTGGCCATGGAAGCCAGGATTATTAGAGCTGTGAGACCCATTAATGTTTTATGACCGGTTATCTGGCCATGCCTTGCTTTCTCAAACTGAGAATCAAAATGGAAGAGGAGGCCTTAGAGATCTTTTTAATTGTTCTCCCTTATTTCATGGTCTTTAGTCAGAGGATTACCTTTGTATGTGGCATGCAGAGAGTTCAGAGGCTGCATTGTTTTCCAGCTCTGTGATTTTGTGGTTATAGCACATTTAGATGTGGAAGGTGTCTTCTGTATTCTTTGGTTTTACTGAAGAAATTGAAGCCCAGAGTTTGTGTGACTGTTCAGGACACACAGCTAGACAGAAATACCGAATCAGTAGATACTGATGTATTTCCATACTGGACTTTACCCATTGACTGCATAGACTGTAGCCTGAACTAGGGTCACTAGAGGCTAGACAAATACTATTCTAAAGTTTGGGTTTTTTTCTGTTCAGAAAGTGGTTTAATTTCTTACTTTATAACTAGAAAGTGAAATTGCACACTGTTCCTTGGGATCCCAGAAATACCAAAATGCTCATAGGAGCCACGTGGGAGTGTCAATGGCCAGTGTAGTTCTTTTTGGAAAGTTTGACATCCTTTCCATTCTTTTGAGCAGACTTAGTACCTGACAGGCAGAGCAGTCTGGGACACACATTCTAGATGGGGCCAGCAAGTGAATGTTGGAAATAGTATGAGCAGTTGGGCAAAAACCAAACAAAACAGAAGCTGGTGTTGGATGCTGTACATTTTCTTAAGAGCAATATAATTCCTAGGCTTTGCCAACAGGGAGTTTTAGAGCCTGGGGATGGATTTCGAGGCTGGTCATCCAAGGCTAAGATGGGTTTGGTTCCACTTGAGATGTGATTCACTCGGGGTATTGTGTGATGACAGAGATGTGACCTGAATTTTGAGAAGATGGAAGTCCGTGGGCTCCTGAAAAGGGAAGCTAACAAAGCATCACTCATATTTATGGTTGAACAATTGCATATGAAGTGTAACTTGTGTGTGATTGTTTCCTTGTCAGATCCAGTCAAGGATTCCAGTGGCCTCTCAGAATGTGGCTCTGCGAATTCCCTTTGTTTGACTGTTAAGATTGTAGTTGTATAATTAAGATTCATTGTATAATGTAAGGAATTTTTTCAATATTCATTTCTGAGCTTGAAAAAATTCTATTCCTTTTTTCCTTATTTAAGCAATAAATTAAGTTCTGGGGGTGTTATTATAGGAGATGAGACAGCCATAATCTAGGCCAGTGTTTTTAAACCATTTTTTTATATGAATAATCCCCAGACGTTACAGGCAAAACAACCCTGTTTATTGGACAAGATTGTAGCTGAACTTATTTTTTGTTTTGTAATCACAGAGAATTGCTCTTAAGAAAAATCAACATGATGCCAGGTGTGGTGGCTCATGCCTTTAATCCCAGCCCTGGGGAGGCAGAGGAAGGCCATCTCTGTGAGCTCAAGGCCAGCCTGAACTACATAGTAAGTTCCAGGCCAGCTGGGGCTACAGGGAGACCCTGTCTCAAAAAAACCAAAAAAAAAAAAAAAGGAAAAAAGAAAAAAAAAAGAAATGAACATGAATCTTGAACGTTTGGAAGTCTTCATGCTTAAGACACCTTATTTACTTTTTCTTTTCATTCAGCTTACACCACACAGTGCCCAGCATGTAAGAGAGATTCAGTGAAGGCTTGTGGAAATGAAAGTATTATCTTTAGGAAAGTGAAAGTTACTAACTTTCCAGTTGTGTTTGGAGATCATTTCCCTTTTCAGTGTGTGGAGTACGTTCCCTTTTTATTCACAGCAGGCACGTTTAAAAATGGAAAACTAGTGTGTTTTACAGAATTCCTCTGTGGAAAGTGATGTTTATGATTTTATCCCTAAGGTGCCTTACAACATATCAGGTCATCCAAGATGCTGAAACTGTTGTCAGGACAGCTTTGGTGTAACGTATCTTATTGGCAAATCTTGTGAAAATTGTATGTCTGTGTTTGGTATGAGTCAACAACTTATGGTTAAGCACGGCGTGCACCTTTACCCAAATGCTTAGTAAAATGGATGCTTACTGTCCTTTGTTTTTGGGGGTTGTTGTTGTTGTTGCTGTTATTCACTCAGCAGCAGTTCTATTTAATTATAGCTATCAAATTTTTGTTGTAAAAAATTGAAATTAAGGACTGGAGAGATGACTTAGCAGCTAAGAGCACTTGACTGTTCTTGCAGAAGACCCAGGTTTGAATTCCAGCACCCACATGGTGGTTACCAACCATCCGTAACTCCAGTTCCAGGGGAATCCAGTGCCCTCTTCTGTCCTCTGCAGGTACTGCACAACACCGGTACACTTACATACATGCAAGGTGATACACCCATACACATAAAATAAAAATAAATAACTGAAAACTTTTTAATGAAATGGAAGGTGTTCTTCTGGGTCTGGGTGTGAAGAGATGTTCTGTGCTGCTGGAGACTGGTGCATTGAGCAGACACAGCGAGCACAGCCTTAAGGGGAAGATTGGCAAGGATGGCATGTAAAAAACGCTCCAACAGGGCTGAAATCATTCTTTTTCCTGGCAAAACTGCACACAGTCTTCTTGGCCAAGGCATGGAAGATACATAGAATCCTGGAGTGGGAAGGCAGCTGAATGGAGCAGCTTCCATCCTGTGCTCAGCTTGCACTCTCTGCAGCAGCCGTGCCAGGAGGCTGGCTGGCCCTCAAAGGAAGCACACTGCCTTTTTGTCTTTGGAGCCACTCAAGTTCAAGGTCAACCCTGATGGTTGATTCTTTCTCCCTTTGAGCAAAATTCTCTTTCCCCATTGCTGTTCCTTCCTGGCCTTGATTCTATTCTCTAGGAAGAATAGAACAGTGTGTTTTCTGTCTTTACATCACAGCTCCACGGATAGAATATTAGAGGACTTAGGTTCAGTCTGGCATGAACTTCTAGCCCTCCTCTTTCTTTTGAACTTTTCTCATCCTTTAAGGCTCAGTTCAATGGTTGTCTGGGCAGATAAATACTAATTGCCCATCCCAGTGTGCCTTTGGATTTCTTTGTTTGCCCATGTCACGGCACCACCCCGGCTTCCCAGCATTCTCACTCATTGCCTGATTTCCTGGCTGCTTGGTAAGCTGGATCTACGTCTTGTTAGAATTTAGTACTTCCAGTAAGTCAGGGTTTATTGCTCAGCCCATGCTTTCCATGGTGAGCAGTCCTGGTTGGTGAGGGCCCTTGTTCTCCAGGTATCCTTCAACTAGCCAGGCGGGCGGAGCAGCTGCCAGCTTGGGTGGCTCTGTCCACATGAGCTAGGAGAAGGTAAAACATCAAGGCGCAGGAGTGTGGCGGTCTAATGGGTTGTGTCTTAGTGGCTCTCCATATCACTTCCACTTACATTTCATTGGGCAGGCCTCAGTCATGTGGTCACTCCAGCTGCAAAGGAAACTCAGAAATGTGGCTTTGAGCCCAAGAGAGCAAGGTTTTGGTTAATACCTAAGTGTCTCTGGATTGCAGGGAGGGTGCCTTGGAACGAAAGGAGCTCTTTTTGATGGAATACACCTGCACTGATAAGGAATTTGCAAGGCAGTATCTTCCAAAAAAGATAAAGCAGGGACTTTTATTGGAGGAACTGTATGCATGTAGGGAAGGCATCGCCATGTGTAGAAACACATTTCTGAGCATGGTCAATTTGAGATCATCACCAGTTGTTCAAAAAAAAAAAAAAAAAGAAAGATGATGGGCACATTCCTGAGCATGCTCAATGGGGTCATAATTGCATGCTTAATATGAAAGATGGTGGGTACAGAGAATATAGCATTATAATCAGCATAATTCTCCTCAGCTTCCCTAAAAAGAGTAAGCTAGAGTGGCATGGTGATTTGGGCTGTTTAAGTATCTCCAAAAAGCCTGTATTTGCTGGGTATGGTGGCACACACCCTTAATCCCAGCACTCAGGGGGCAGAGGCAGGCAGATACGCACCTTTAATCGCAGCACTCAGGAGGCAGAGACAGATAGATCCCTGTGAGATCTAGGCTAGCCTGTTCTACAGAGCAAGTTTCAGGTCAGCTGGTGCTACAGGGAGTCTCAAAACAAAACAAACAAAACCAAAAAACACAAAAAACCCAAAAACCTAAAGTCAGGGCTGGGCTGGGGAGATGGCTCAGAAGTTAAGAGCACTGGCTGCTCTTGCAGAGGACCTAGGTTCGACTCCCAGCATCCTCATAGCGTCTGACAACTGTCTGTGACTCCAGTTCCAGGGGATCTCATGCCTTCTTCTGACCTCCATGGTCATTTCACGACACAGGTGCACGTACACATGCAGGATATACACTCATACACATAAAAAATAGAAAATAAAATAAATCCAAAACCCAAAGTCTACATTCGTCACTTTTTTTGTTGATGTGACAAAATAACTGACTGAAGCAGGTTAAGGGTCAGGAGAGGTTTATTTGGGGGCATGGTTCAGGCTTACAGTCCATCAGGTGGAGAAAGCATGACCTCTGGGTGGACTCTGCTGTGGCAGGTGGGGCTTGCAGACAGTCACATCGCAAGGCATACAGGAACTCCAACAGGACCAGGGATTGGATACCCTTCAAGACCCAAGGTCTTGACAGCCTGCATCAGCCGATTAGACCCCATATCCCAAAGGTTCCAATCTCCCACCAGCTGGGGACCAAGCGTTCAATCAAACACATGAACTTGTGTGGGACATTTAGCATGCAAACCATAACAAAACCTTGACTGAAATAAAAACAAAACAAACAAACAAACAAAAAACCTACTTTGAAGGCATGTTACCAATCTTTAAAAGGCCAGCAGCTCACACCCAAATATAGAAGCCTACCCCTGAAAGTGCCTACCTCCCCTGATGGCTAAGGTCTTTTCTCTCCCAGTGAAGCTTGGTTAAGTTTACTGTCTAATGATGATGGGCTCACACTGCTATTCTGGAAATCAAAGGCATTATTTGTCTTTGTACACCTGCTCAGTCCTCAGCTTTCTCAAGGCCACGAACCTCTTTCTTGAACCAGGGGATGGTCCATCTAGAAAGTGTGGAAGAGAATATTAACATGACTTAAAAATATTCCAACAATGAGTACGTTTTTAGCTTCCTCAGAGTGTACCCAAGATATTAACAGTGCTGTATTATATATTACCTCTGTATGTGTCTGTTTGTGCACACACCAAGACTGGTATCTTGCTAACTGTTTGGGGAAAAAGTGCCTTTATGTGTGAGTGCGGGCATTCCATCTACCACATTGGCAGACTTCTAGTGGACCAGGGCTTTTTCATGTGACTTCAACAGTGTGTGTGCTATATGTGTGTGTGTGTGTGTGTGTGTGTGTGTGTGTGTGTGTGTGTGTGTATGTGTACTGGCTGAGATGATTGTTGCATTGTAATGCAGCCTTTGTCTTTGAGGCAGGCACTTTGTCAATCTGGAGTTACTACAGAGTTAAAAAGTGAGCTGGAAAGTCATCTCTGGAAGGAAGGCCTTACTTTTCTCTTCCTGATCCTTTGGTCCTTCTGCCAACTTCAGAACCCTTCCCTTCCTCAAAATACTTAATGATAACTCTGAATTTGTTTAATTGCTGAGTGAGTGATTTTTGCCCCACAGCACTTGAAGATAACTGGAATGCAATGTAGACTATGTGTTCTGTATAATATGTAATTAGAGCTGGGTGGAGAGAATGGATTTTGGATAGCATGCCTGTGTCACACATTGGATCTGATGTCTTGAAAATGTGGTTTTGAAAAGTCTCACTTAACTTAGGGTGTTGTCCTTCTTAACTTCTTTGGGGCATCACCTGCCTTCTGTGGGGTTCCACTATGTGGATGCCTCTTGTCTCCTGTGTAGGCACCTGGAACTTGAGGAAGACACTTTTTGTTTGAAATGAAGCCCTGTATAGTTGGACCCAGTAAATATTTTGCAGCATGATACTGATGAGGCCCAGGAGGCCCACTGCTGTGGATCTTAAATCTGCTGGTAGACTCAGCCAATATCAGAAACCAGAAAGTTTGAAGAGGAAACTTTCAAGAGGACAGACAGAATATCACTACCACCTTTCTTTTTCTACATGAATCTTCCACCAGATGAGGGCATGAATTTCTCATGATTTATGTACCCAAGTGGGGTCCCCATGATCATCACTGCTGTCCATGGAGAGGACTTTGAGAGTTTTCTCTCCCCAAAGCTTGATAAAAGAAAATGAGATACTCTTTAGATAATAATAGGACATATTCAGTAATGTCAGACATGATACCTGTCCTTGGAATTTATTTTGAAAAAAAGCCACTTGATACCATGGTGTACACACAGGGTTAGGTACAAGCAGCCAAGTTGCCAAAGTCTAGGAAGGAGAAGGCAGATGAATCCCTGAAGATTTTAATCATAAAGTACTAGAGGGCCGGGCGTGGTGGCCTCCGCCTTTAATCCCAGCACTTGGAAGGCAGAGGCAGGAGGATCTTAGTGAATTGGAGGCCAGCCTGGTCTACATAGTGAGTTCCAGGCCAGCTGGGGATACAAGGAGACCCTACC
>NW_008345602.1:3221716-3223398 GCF_000622305.1 Nannospalax galili | reverse complement strand
AAAAAAAAAAAAAAAAAAAAAAAAGCACTAGAAAATAAATTATATATATATAAAATATTTGAAATCCTACTGAAATACATCATAAGTAATGAAATGTCTCCATGTATATGAAGAGGTAGACTGTTTTCTCTCTCTCTCTCTCTCTCTCTCTCTCTCTCTCTCTCTGGAAATACTTGAAACAACACCTCTTGGTTGGATAAAGTGTGATCCACCCAAAATCAGACAGGCTGGAATCTCTTAGCAATATTTTGGCTGACAGTATTGATGATTCTGGAAAATGTAATTTTCTCCAAAAATATTTTATCTTACTAGTAAGTTTTTTGAATATTTTATCTAAAGCACAACATATGTAATACTTTTTTATATTTCCCTACTTTGTTACTTTAAGTAATAACTCCCAATTTTTTTGTTTTAAGATACAAGACTTGTAAGAATTGACGTTTTTATTTTTTAATGGCATTTAGGTTTTAAAATTAGGTTATCCAATTTACTGGGTCAGAATTTTCTAGCAAGCTGCATTTCCGTTTTTATACACAAGGGAGAGCTAAGGCCCTAGAAAATAGATTTGAATTTTATCACATCCCAGGTTCCACACTGCTTTAGGATGGAAGTACTGAACTAATTAAAGGTGGAAAGAGTTGTGAATTGTTTGGGGAAATATTTGATAGTATTAAAGAATTTAATAATTTCCTACAGTTTTTATTTTACGTGTATTGGCCAGATTTCTGTAACAGCCATTGGATCTCAGTATGGTCCCTTTTGTTAGAATTCAATAGAGTAAATTCAACAGAAGGAATAATCCTCAGAGGGCCGACTAAAATAAACATTAAAGGTTGAGAAACAAGAGAGACTTGTTGATTGATTTCTTGTTTTAAACCTTAATGCCTGGAAGGTCTGGTCTTGGATTTTAACATTTGAAATCAGGATTTAGCTCTGAAATCAAACTTAGTCATAGAAAGTAACAATGGAAAATTCCACCTGGCTTACAGATACAAAGAGGCACAGTAGGTTCACATTCTCTTTAGATGGAGAAAATTTCATTTATTTCTGCAGAGAAAGAAATGGTTTTAGTAATATTTCCATATTTTAAAATCAAGGTTTAGTATTTTGCCCTATGTTTTTATATTAATAAGGTGACAAGTAAGGTAAAGGGTCGGGAGAACACAGCCTCGGAAAATTGAGTCAGGGCAGGGTGAATCCATCATCCCTGTGCCTAAGTAGCTGGGTGGGATCAGAAAAAGAACGGCCACTTTTAAACACCCAAAAGGGAAGTATAACCAAAGATTAAAGGGGCCAACATAATATCATAAGAGCATACATATACATAACTAAAAGTTACTCGACAAACAACAAAGCCAGACAGGCGATACCTTCAGTCGAGTTGTTGGCTAGGATAGATAAAGGCTCTTCCAGACAGTAACCCAACATACTACTGGAAAAATGAACAGCAGACCCCAATTCTATCCAAAGGAATACTGACAATGGATTGCCGTAGATGAGGAACAGCTGACCCTCCTGGAACAGGGACCTCTGGCTGACTAGATTTACCAGAAGGGCAGACAGGGGGAATGGATGAGGGTGCTGACAACACAGTGGACAATGACAGGGATGGCAGAGTATGGAGCCTCTAGTGGGAGAGGAAGACTGTCTATCTGACGAGTTTGTATTCATGCTCAGATGCC
>NW_008345602.1:3204371-3221105 GCF_000622305.1 Nannospalax galili | reverse complement strand
CTTATAGGGTTTATACTGAGTACAATATTGTATAACTGTAATAATTCAACTGTAAACCTAAAAATTTACAGCCAAATTTGAAAGAGATGCATCCTACCTCAGGAAAACGTTATTGAATATGTCAATTGTGTTGTAATGATATGCTTCTTCTAAGTATGTTGTTATTAAATAAATCATTTTTAAAAATTAAAAAAAAATAATAATCCCCCTTCCTCCCCCACCCCCCTCTGGAGTTGAGGATAGCAGTGAAAGAATATCAGCCTTAGAATCTGTTTACTGAAGGGCTCATGTTCCATCTCTACTTCATCAACTCCATGGCCTTGAGCACCTTTCAAACCTCAAGGACTTGTTTTGGTCCTTTTCTGTAAAATGGAAGAAATCCTGTCATCTACTCAAGAAGGTGCTCTGTGGTTTGAATGTGTTTGGTACAGAAATCTGGTATTTAGGAAGGATCCTAAAATAGGAGTATTAACTATTAGGACCTATATTTGTTTTGGAGAAAACCCTAATGGATAATAGGAAAACAAGCAAAGAATTCTGTTGTGTGTCCTAAAGACAAGTTTAGGAGGCAACAGGGTAAAGTGGGGGACTCCTACTTACTGATGGTCTCAAACAGGACTGCAAGTCCACTTACTGAGGATGTCTCAAGTTCTGGCCACAGGCTTATCTACTCAAGCCAGGCAGCCTGCATTTGCCAGCTGTTAAACTGGCTCTATCTGGCTTTCTACATAATTGCTTGCCAACCTATATTCACCCAGCCTTCAATTATCTTTACTTCAGTTTTCCCTTAACCCTCCATGCTTGCAGAAAGGATATCAGTCCTAACCTGCTACCACCTAAGTAAGTAGTCTGGATTGGCCCTTTGGTACTCTTATATTTTTTGTGGATTGAATGTTTATGTCCCCCCGTATACACCCAGATTTATATGTTCAAATCTAAACCCCAAGTGTGATGATAGAAGTTGGGGTTGGCATTTGGGAAGTTACTAAGTCTTGAGAGTGGAACCCTCACAAAGAGCATTAGTGCTCTTACAGAGGCCCATAGAGCTCCCTAGCCTTCTTTCTCCAATGTGAGGAGGGCAAGAAAAACATGGTTGCCTGTAAGCAGAGGACAGAAGAACTAGAACCATGCTGTATGGCAACCAGTTCTCAGACTTCTAATCGGACTTCTAGCTCCCAGAACTGTGAGAAATCAAGTTACGCTGTTTGTAGGCTCTGTTAGTGAGAATTCTCCAAAAAAGCAGAACCAATATAGAAAAACAATCGATTTTAAAGAATGGCTTGTGATTGTGGAGGTTAAGAAATCTTGAGATGCCAACAGCCTGCTAGTGACATGGGAAAGCAAGGGGTATGATTTAGTCCAAATCTGCTGGAATCATGGACTCCAGTGGCCAGAGAATCAGGAATCCAGTGTCCAAGGACAGAAGCTGGAGGCTGTGACTTGAGAAGGAGAATTCACCTTTGCTCTACTCTGGCTCTTAGTGGACCGGATAGAGGGCCCATTGGTAGTACTATTGATTGAAATGCTTCTTTCTGAAACACTGTCACAAATATGATCCTAAATAGTGTGATGCTAGCCATGTGAGCAGCCCTTAGCCCAATCAAGTTGAATACCAAATCCACCAGTCATCACATTAGTGTCCTCCCCGGCCCCCAGTCCCTGATACTTTGTGATACCAATCCAAACTAAAGAAGCAGGTCATGTGCATCTTGGAATTGTGGGAGTCTGTCTAAAGGAAACCTAAAATCACAGGAAGCTGTTTGCCTTTACTCTTTATTTTAGTTTTAATAATGAATCACTCCTAACTTCCTATCTAGGATTACATAGACAGAAATGATGTAAAAGCAGATTCAATTCAGTGTTGATGATTGACTAGGTTGAGCCATACACTGTACTTAAATGTGGGAAGTATGTTAAGTGTTACTCTACACAATCACAGCTGGCCAATCTTATTAATGCAATTAAGAGCCAGACTTGAGAGATGCTATTAGAGATGATACTGCGCAGTTAGCCACCCCAAAGGGTGTGTGAAGAGCGGATCTGCAAGCATACAACGGGGAAATTAACAGAGATGAAAACATACTGTAAGGCATTCCAACTTGAAGGGTTTTTAACTGTTTCTGAAACCAACAGATGTTAAAATGCAAACAACATCTATTCTATACAGTGCTACCTTTGTAGTGTCATGCCTCTGGGAATGATATTTACAAGTGTCCAGAACCTCCAGCCCTGAGAGGAGGAAAGGACTGCTGCCTTGTTAGTCTGAAGTTTTACCTCACTGCTGCCGAGAGGCACCAGCCTTTCCAATAGCAACAGCTGTGCTCTTGTATTTCCTAACAATCCTGCTTGGCCCTGAGGGAAGGAGAAATATAGCCCACACATTCACCAACCAAAGAAAGACACTGTCTGGGACTCCAGCGCAAGATAGTGAAGATTGGAGCACGGGACACTTTCAGATTCCTGGCATTTTAGAAGGTGGCTCTCTCTTTGTTCTCAGCAGCTCAGGTTACCACCCAGAAGAGTCAGGGAACCTTCTGATAACTATGCTTGCATGTCCCCTCCACACCCCATAGGTAATGGAATCCAAATGCTTCTACATGGTCTGTCAGGCTGTGGGTGTCCACTCCCCTTGCTCCCTGGCCAGCTGTCTCACATGACTGCCTTTCTGGTCCTTCATACCCTGGAGGCTTCTTTCCCAGATCTCTGCTTCTCCTTGTCCAAATGCGCTCCCTCAAGACCCTTCCTGGCCACCCTGGATGAATGGTGCTAGTAACTGTATGTGAGGTATATTAATCGTCTTCCTGGCATTGCCACTGGACAATCTTACTGTTCTTTTCCATCAGCCCTGAGCTTCAGGACAGCCAGGCCCTTGTGTGTCTTCTCCACTGCTGTATCCCAGACCTGGAGCAGCACTGGCTTCATTACAAGCACTTAATAAACATGTAAGTGAATGTGGCATAAGCTGCAGGGAGAGCTGGGAGTAGAGCTTTGGTTACAGCCTTACTCTTTTGGCAAAGTCAGTAGAACCGTGTGTTTTCTTTTTACTAATACAGGTCAAAGTAGAAATTGTTGGCATTCTCTCTGTTGAGATTCTAGTGATCCATGCCTTCATAAAGCTTTCTTTCTCAAAAGAATCCTAAAGGGATGTCATTTTGACATGAAAGTGCCTTTGAGCTTTTCCAGAATGTGAAGGCTCCATTCTAATTTCTGAATACACTGATGAAGATTATTTAAATATCTATAAAAGTACAACCATTGCTTTACTTCTACCTAGCTAGTCCTCAGAATTTCTCAGGTTTTATAATATCTGTCTTCTAGCCTGAACTGCCTTATTTCCTTGTCAGCAAAAGCTGGATTAATAGAGTTCATCTATCCCAAAAAGACAAAAAAAAAAAAAAAAAGCTAAATGAACTGAATTTTCCTCTTTTCATTTTATGCAAGTCCCTCCCCCCATGAGTATGCTGATTTAAAATATAATGCCGTGTTACCTCTTAGATGGCTTCCTTCCTCTTTCCTATTAGAGAACGAATTGTCAGAATCATGAAAATCATACATGGGACCATGACATTTTGCTTTAGGCAAAGCTTGATTCTTGCACTGCTGCTCCTACTGAAATATAATATCGAAGGTCACTGTGCTCGGAACTCATCACAGAAATCAGATTCGTGGTGCTGTTTTTGATGTTTTAAAGATTACCTTGCCCTTGAACCTTGTAGAATGTTTTTTCCAAAGCCTGTTTTTAAAGATATCTTCAAAGTCGAGCTGTGTGGTGATGGCCAGTTACTTTTCTCCACTATTGTCTCTGATAGCATAGTTGAAGAAATGTGGATTGGACATCAGGATATGGGATTCCAGCAGCAGACCTGTCTAAGGTTAGCGATGTGACAGATAAATCCCTTCACCTCTGGTGCCTCAGTTTCCCCAACTTCACACTGAAGTCATGAGTGGGGATGGGGTGGAAAGGACACAGCTCCTCCCTCCCACCCTGCCATTCTTCATCATCGCCTTTGGTGGCCACAGAAGGAGCAATGCCGGCTTCTCCTGGTCTGCTTCCATTTCCTAGGAACTAGAGCTCAGAGATGTGTCTCCCTGTTCCCAGACTTCTTCTTCACTATACAGGGTTGACAAGGCTAACAACCTTCTGTAATTCCTTTCCAGGGAATTCATGTTTCTTTTCTGGCCTCTGTGGAAACTGAACTACATATGTAAAATAGAAATAAATATATTTTTTAAAACGTGTCTATACTGAACATATACAGACCTTTGTCATTATTTCCTAAACAGTATGATACAACAACCATTTACATAGTATTTACTTAGGAATTATAAGTAATAGATTATTTAATTATATGGGAGAATGTGCCTAGGTTATATACAAATAAGTTATTTGAGATGAGACACATGGACATGTACAAAGTTGAGTGTGAGCCCACAGCTAATACCCCACAATACCAAGGAATGACTGTGTGTTATTGGGAAGTAGGAAAGGTTGTTGTGAAGTCCAGCAGGCTACGGTGGTGTCCAGTTTAAAGTGTCACTGATAAATATTTTATTTGCCAACATTTTATCTGGTTACACAAATTTGATGATTCATTGTGAGTTGTCTTTCTGAATTTTTAGAATCATTCAGAACACCTGGAACTTTGGGGGGTTTGTTTTGATTTGTGTTTAAAGTTGACTTGAATGTATGTTCCTGTCATAAAAGGATAATGGAAAATACAGAGGAGTGGAGCAAAGAGAATAGAATCACCTAGAATCTCACTGACCTTCATGCATCAAATTGGAGAAAGAGCCAAGTGGAAATGGTACAGAAAAGTTATGCTGGTGGCATTACATTCGGGATTGTTTTCAACCTCTGGTGAGCTTAGCTCTTTCCACACTTGGGTACACTTCCATACACGCAGGAGTCTAGTCAGTCCCACCTGAGATGCCTCACATCAAGCCCTGGCCTGTTGGTGGCATTTGCCTGGAGAACACCTTGTTTTACAGGGTGTTTGGTGCCAACAGACTGCCTTTTGTATTTAGTGCTGTTAAAGGATAGGTGGGGGCATGCCTTCCCACACTGGAAGAACAGCTTTTCTTCCTACCCCTAAGCAGGGCTTTTGTGTCTCACAGTGTTTGTCCTTCTCTTTTCAAAATACTCTTTGCCTCCAATGTGTTGATGCAGTTGGTTTTTGTTGTTTGTTTGTTTTTCCTGCCAGAAAGTTAGCAGGCATCACCCCTTTTTCTCCCTAAGACAGAATTCTTAACCAAAATTCATTCCCATAGAATTTTTAGAATTTTTAAAAAATATTTTGTTTTTATTCTGTGTGTTTGACTGTATTACCTGCATATATGGAAGTGTACCCATGTCATGCAGTGCCCTTGGAGGTCAGAAGAGGGCCTCAGATTTTCCCCAAACTGGAGTTAGGGACAGTTGTTAGCTGCCATGTGGGTGCTGGGAATCAAACCCAGGCCCTCTGCAAGAGCAGCCAGTGCTCTTAACCGCTGAGCCATCTCTTCAGCCCCTAGAAAAAGTTTTTTCAAGTGCTCTATCACCGAGCCACATACACTCCCAGCCCAGAGGACTGCTCTTGAGTCAAATCAGGCCCTTCCTTTCAGTGCTCTCCCCTTCCCACCCTTCTCTGTATAAGTGCTGGGCTAGATGTTGTAAATACATACCACCTTTTAGTTCCCGGAAAGACTTGGAGTAGATACTGTTACTCCCACTTTACAGATGAGGACCCAGACCTCATAGGCCTGGAGGAGGGTTTGGGATTTAGCTTTTAGCTCTTTAACAGGTGTGCCTGTTTAGTGAGTGTTCAGTGTTGAATCTTTACTTTGATGATGCCCATCTGTGCCCATCTGCAGAACTGTGGGAATTCAGTAAAAACAAGTGAATCCCATCCCTGTTTAGAGCCCTTTGCCCACCCAGTTGACACTCACCTGACTTGTGAGTTCCATCAGCCTATTGAAAAGGTGCAGAGTTCAAGGCGGGCCAGAAACAGGTGATCATGATGACCTAGTGGTAGAGGACAGAGAGCATCAAGACTGATGGCTGTTAGCTTGATTCCAACTACAGAGAGGCTCCTTTGTGGACTTCTTTCTGCTGAGCAGGACTCTGGTCTTTGTAGGCCTGTAGGTCAGTGTCTCCGCTCTGGTTTGGCATTACTTCCAGGGAAGCTTGGCCCTTATTTGTCTTCCTTTCTACTTTGTTATAAACACTACTCTGCCTTTGAAGTAAGGGGTAATGATCTTCACTGCATCTCAGCATTGCCTATAGGGACCAATATCTTTTTAAGCCATTTAACTCTTCAAGCTAAAGCAAGATAGCAGATTGTATGAGTACCAGTTAAAATAAGCACAGTTAAGTGGGATAAGTGGCAGCAGGGTAAACTGAAAACGCAGGCCTTCCTCTTGCTGCCTTTATCTGACTTGTTTTAATTCACCATGCAATTGTGCGGCCTTTGACTTAATCTCTTAAACCAGGTGTTAAAATGTGGCTCCTTCATTTTGAGAAAACAGAGGAATAAACAAAGACTTGATTTTATTTCATCAAGACTTGGGAGTCTCTTCAGTGAATAAATAATTTCTTTTTTGTCTATTTGGATAGCCCCTGTAGTGGGGCTGGCCTGGAACTCACTATGTAGACCAGGCTGGCCTTGAACTCACAGAGATCCACCTGCCTCTGCCTCCCAAGTGCTGGGATTAAAGGTGTCCACCACCACACTTGGCTATTAAGGCATCAATTTTAATGCTGCCGGAAGCTAATTTGATTCAAATGATTCTTTAAATTTTTTTTCTGCACTATTCCAAGCTAATAAGAGGTTCAGATATGTTTTCAAATAAAAATGAACTTCTACAAAGTAGAATTAAACCAACTTAATGAAAATGTCATGAAAATAGAAGAGAAGGAGGTGTTAGGTAGAATATTGAGATAATATTTTAATCCTTGAGAGGTGCATGTGGTTTGGATAGCAAAGAGGGATTGGGAGCAGAATTCTAGGCTGAAAGAAGCCCAGGGAGGCTTGAAAATGTGTGGCTCCTTCCCACTGGGATCCTGTGTATTGGAAGCACAGAGTTTTTATGGGGACAGAGTAAAGAGGGAAACACTAG
This sequence comes from Nannospalax galili, assembly GCF_000622305.1. NCBI lineage: Eukaryota > Metazoa > Chordata > Mammalia > Rodentia > Spalacidae > Nannospalax > Nannospalax galili. The sequence continues at coordinate 3,214,010 of NW_008345602.1, read as the reverse complement.
GATGGGTTCAGCCACTGGAGGCTCTGCTTGATCAGACAATCTGGGTTTAATTTTGGTCTGCGGAAGAATTCAGAGCCAGCACATGTTCTAGATGAGAGAATGGATAGATGTACCCACCCTTCTAAAAGAACCATTTGCAATGTAAAGGCTGAAATTGTTTAGAGAGGGAGGAAGAAGGGGAGAAAGACTTACCCACTCAAAAGGAGGCTTGTCAGTGTGCTGAGAACGAGTCTTCAGAGTGCTCATCCCTGAATATGACTTCTGCCTCCCAAGGCTTAGGGGTCACTGTGGAAGGAGTAGAAAGTCAGAGATGGTGAATGACCACAGGAAACAGAGTTTTCCAGACAGCTGGGAAGTTACTCATATGAACTCACAGCAGTGATGATAGCATGCACAAATCCCATGTAAGCTCAAGCCAGTCAAAATCCCAGCCCAGACATAGGGAAATGGGTAAGAAACCCCAACCCTACCTGAGGAACTATTGGCAACCAATGACTTCTGGGAGGCAGGGAGTCCGTCTTGTTTAAGGTGAGACACAGTAGGTTTACCAGGCCCCACTGGATGGACCCACACATTTGGGGACACAAATTTGACTCTCTAGAGATATATATTATGAAATCGGCTGGGAGTACCAAGGGGGTGTACATAAGGTAGGGGATCTAAATATGATCAAAATATATTGTATGAAATTTGCAAAAATGAAAAAAATAAAAGGAAGCTTTTATCCAGTGCAAAGACAGCACAGAAGAAGGTTTCAAACTGATTTAGAGGTAACCTGAGGGCTGACTAACAGTGAAAAGAGAAGTTGATAATTTTAAAGTCTCCAGCCTGGATAAGAGGGAGCATGATGCTCCTGAGGATGAGTCAGAAGGATCCAGGAAGACAAATATTTACTTGGCTGGTGGAAAAGTGATAAACTTGATTTGAGATGTAGGTACTAGAGATTCCAGTTGGAAACTCCAAAGGGAAGTACAGGTGACACAGAGCTTTGGAGCTATAGAGGCCAAGTGGATCTCCACAGGAGATATTTTTACTCAGAATGGGGGATTGCTAGGGCTCAGGTAACCCAGTAGTGAGGGTTAGGGGCAGTTCAGAAGGCTCTCCATGTACCAAAGATTGGGGATCTTTGTTTACACTTCTCAGGAACCCACAAGGAGTCCATAGTCCAGGAGTAGCCAGATTAATGGCCTTTAGAATGAAAGAATGCATGTAGTTTGTACTCCTCGTGCAGTTCTCTCACCATGAGCCCTTCAAGGGCAGATGGAACTCACCAAGTACTGCTGAGGGCCACAGACTCCTTAGTAGTGTCTGCTTTGGTCTTAGAGCCATGACCCCCTTTGGCTGAGGACTTCCGGTTCATGGAAATGACAGACAAAAAGGCCAGAGGAACAGTTAGAGAATCTGCATTTAAGGGGAGAAAAATGTGGTTAGCTATGGCAGTGACACACAAGCCTGGCATTGAAGGAAGAAGAGTCAGGAAGTAAGGAGCAATTCAATAAAAGCAAGCCAACGGTTAGAGGAGACAGATGGGAGTCAGGAGACTTTGAGCATCTTTTCTAAAAAAAAAATGTGTAGCCTCCTGGGTGCTAGGGAATTGCCCTATGTGGTCAGAAAGTGGACTTATCAGTGGATTTGACTGGAAGTCTAACACTAAAGGGAAGGGAAGGAATCCGCAACATAGTAGGGAAGATGGGAAGTTGGTTAATGTTTCTCATTTAGCATTTGAAATACACACAGCATACACACTTCACCTCTTCGTTACTGTTAAGCAAGTGAGTGTGCACCAAAGAGCAGTTTCCCAGGGAACACCATATGAAAGATGACTTTATATTCAACAGTATTTTATAGCACCCACCCCCATTGCTCTATGTGCTATAGGGAACTGAGGAACAGTAAAGTGTCTGTAAGACAAAAGTCAAAGCGATCTGGTGTGTGAGGGATCTTTGAAGCATGTATACAGCATGTGCAGCAGGTACAGGGGGTTGGGAAAGATGTCCCAGGTGAGAGAGGGAATCTCTTAAACTGAGAGTAGATGCAGTGTGCTATGGGAGGCATTGGACTTCGGTTCCTGTTGCTTGCAGAACATTCCCGCTGCTGGCATCTTAGTCCAGACTGCTATAACAAAATACCTCAAACTGGGTAAGTTATAAACACTAACAACCTATTTTTCATAGTTCATAGTAAGCATCAGCAGATACAGTGCGGTGGTTCTGCCTCCTGTTCATAGGTAGCTCCTTGTTGAGTACCTACACTGTAGAACAGACCTGGATCCTATTTCATAAGGACACAAATCCTACCCATAGAGTTTCTACCCTCTCTGCCTAATCACCTCCCAAATGTCACATCTTCTAATGCCATCACCTTAAGGGTTAGGATTTCAGCATAGGAGTTCTGGGGGCACAACTCTCTAGACCATAGCAAGAGAGATAGTAAATGAGATTGGGTAGGCTCAGCTCACATTCATCTTTGGGTTCTAGGCAGATGGACTTGGAATTGTTATGCTGAGCAGAAGTGAGGAACTTGATAAGACAAAGGAAGGTAGAAAAAATTTAGGATCTGGCTAATGGAATGAGCCATATACATGTCTAAAGAAGGAAAGAAAAAAAAAAACTTCAGGGCACTGGCAATGTAATTTAGTGGTAGAGCACTTGCTTAGCATGTATGAGGCCCCAAATTTGATCCTCAACCCTAGGGGATTGGAGGGACACAGCATCCAGGTATTAAGTCTCATTGCAGTATTATAGAAGGAAATGAACTGGATGGCAAAGAGCAGGCAAGGTAACGTGATCTTCCTTGTGGCCCTCCTTGATTCCAGGAAGAAAACAGAAGTACCCATATATTCAGAATCAGAGCCAGTGAGTGGTGCACTGGCCAGTGGAAATATCTAGGAAGGTGAGAAAATAGAGGTAGATCACTGAGACCCATCTGGGCTTCAGGGTTGGACCAGTGAAGATTTTAGTGCACCTGCTCAGCATGTTTTTCCATGGGAGGCTGAGGTCTCTTTTTAGTCTCTTAACTAGAACCCTCTGTGATCTTCTTGCAGAAATGATAACCACAGTGTGTTGCCTAGGATTCCCAACCTGGTTGTTTTTAGAGCAAGTGAAAAACTGATGCTAACAAAGGATGCTGAGTGCAGGCAGACTCTGCCATATTCAATGGTATTGTTGTTTTCAAAGAAATACTCCTCTTATAATCTTTGATTGTACTCACCTTTTTAAACTGACCCTAGTATTAATAATTTATTAATTCTTTGAGAATTTAATATAGTGTATTTTGGTTATAGTCACCCCTCTCTTGTCCCTTTAGTTCCTTCCAGATCCACCCCATACCTCCTTACCCTAATTTCATGTCCTCCAACTTTTTTTTTTTTCAAAGAATCCACTGAGCCCCATTTGTGCTACCCATAGACTCCTAGGTGGGGAGCCATCCACTGGAGTATGGTTAACCTACCAGGAGTCACACCCTTAAAGAAAACTGTCATCAGTCGTTCCTTAGTTAGAGGTGGGGGCATATGAGTGCTTCTCCCCTTCCATGCTACAGTACTGAATGGTTTGATCATCTGCAGGCAGTCTCAGTTGCTGTGAGTTCAGGAGTGCAGTGGTCCTCTCATGTCCAGAAGACTTTGTTTCACTCCAGTCTTTCCCCAGCTCTGGCCCTTACCATTTTTCCTCTGCCCAGAGCCTTGGGGAAGGGTATGATATAAATGTCCCATTTGTGGTTAAGCAACCCATTGATCCATTGACAACTATTTTGTGTACTTTGCTCAGTTATGAGTTTCTACATTAACTACCATCCTCCGCACAAAGAAATTTCTCTGATGAGGTCTGAGGAGTATGGAGTACCCTTACTCCACTAATGTATGGGTACAGAGATACAAATTTAGAGGGCAGTTTGATACTGTGTTCATTTAACTGAATAATAGTAGTAGAGAATCCCATTTTAGAATTTATTTATTATTGTGTTATGAGGGGGATGCATGCATGTCATGACATGTATGTGAAGGTCAGAGGGCAACTTGTGGAGTTGGTTTTCCTGTTTTACCTTTAAGTAGGTTCTGGGATCAAACTCTTACCACAAGGCTTCGCTGCAGTGATCAGTTTCATCTACCAAGCCATCTTGCTGGCCTAAGAACTGTATTTCTTTTCATAATTACATTTCCTTCATTTATGTAGTACCTAAAGGAATTATGCAGTTCCAGTATCAGCACATTTGGGAATACAGAGACGTGTTTGTATGTGAACCAAGTGGTAAGAGCAGAAAGACTGAGCAGGAAGATCTCTGCTAGGACAGGATGCTCAGAGGAAGTCAATACTGCTGCCTCTGGTCTTCTTCAGATTCGCTGACAGTCAGGTGTGGACCCCCTGTATTCTAGGTGCACCATTTCTGCAGTGCGTCGTAGGGGATATTTTCTACATACATGTCACTGCTTAGAGCTGGTCCCTATGTTTGTCTGTCTCACAAACTACTGAGTGTACTGCAGTTGACTGTCTTCTGGCGTCTTGTTGTCTGCCCTCTTCTACCCCTCTTAAGCTGTGGATTCCTAGCAAACCTGCCATTCCCACCTGAGCCAGAATACCGACGAGATGCAGAGTCCATGTAAGGCCCTGTCAGAGCCATGTGTTTATCAATAAAACTGATATGCATATAGATTTACAGATTGTTTTTAAACCTCACTTGATAGCAAGTTCTGTTTGCAATGTATAGATGAGTCTTAGCTCACCACACTCAAAAGTTTTTACCTTTATTGAATTAAATAAGACAGACTTGACAAATAACCTCACTATACTAAGAAGTATGGAACCTCAGACTGTTCCCTCCACTGGTCCCTAGTAATGTATGAATAGGTATGTATGTATATGTGAGGATGTATATGCATCTATGTTTATGTGAGCATTTTCTTACCTATTTCTGGCCTAATTAAATACATGCCTTTGGAATTCCTTACCGACAAAGACATGCCTACAGTCTCTCTGAGACCAGCTGCTTTCCTTCACACCATGCATGTTTTGTCCCTTGTCCTCTATGAATTCGTGCTTTCAACTCATGACTTCTCCGACCTGAGTGCCATCCCATTCAGCTTCAGCTCCCACACCAGCTGACATATTCTTAAACATTAGCAGCAGTCCAGTCTCTCTCACTTTCACTTATATGGAAACCCTCATGCCATAGGCCCTGCCCGAGCCTAGAGACAGGTTACCCTAAAAACAAGGGATCAGTGGGTAGGACAGGGACAGGGAGAAGCTGCCTGATTTAGGACATGACTGCCCAGGCAGCAGGTACAGAAGGTGGAACAGCTTCACTTAGATTCAAAGATGGCCTGAAAGACAAAGGCTCTGATCACTTATTAAAACAGATGTGCTGTAAGTGCATATAGGTGACTTGCTTTGTTCCATTCCAATAGGTACATAGTTCCATTACCATGATATAGTTCAGCACTGCTTCCCAACAGCAGATTTCAGCTGCCATATACATTAGTTAGCTAGGACTGCCATAACAACATACCACAGACTATGTAGCCTAATAGATAGAATGTTCTCACAGCTCTGGAGGCTGACCGTGTGACATTCCGCTCTGATTTCTTCTGGAGCTTCTCCCTCTGACTTGCAGATATCCACCTATTCTATGTATGAGTGTCCCTCTGTGTGTACCTCTGTCCTTTTTAGGATAGTAGTCATATAGGATTAAAGCCCACTATGGACTTCATTTTACCCATTTTATCTTAATTACTTGTCTAAAGGCCCTATCTATAAATGCAGTCACATTCTGAGATATTGGGGTTAGGATCCCAGTGTATGAATTTTGGATCAAAGTGCCATAGGTATAGCAATTATGAATCATTGTGCTTAAAGTACAGACTTTGCTGCCAGTTCTTGAGCCTGCAATTCACCAATCCCATCCCTTCTTTCAAAACCTGTTGCTGATTAGTCTGTGAGCATCTAACTGGCCAGCAGCAGATGGTGAAATGTGCGGTTCTGTTGCCTCCTTGTCTCCCAGTCATAAACCTTTCTGATGTTTTATAAAAATAACTCATCAAAAGAGAAGATTGGCCACTAAAAGTGAAACTTCAACAAAGAAACAAGAAGTAATTCAGAAAGTGAAATAGTTATGTCAGGACATTTGAAAATGTCAAGCATAGTGAAGTATGCATGAAACACGGGCCTGTGTAGAACCGCAGTACACACCACACAGGAGGAGGCTGGTGACTTTTAGATCATAGTAAACTTAGCTAAACATATTTTCATTTAAATTGCACTAGGAACCGAAAGCCACTTATGGGTAAAATTGAGTATTCTGCTTTAGATTGAAGACCATAATGATAATAATTCCCAGTCAATTTAGTATTCAGGCAAAAATACAGAAGTTCAGTGCTTTACCGAAGAAAAATTGTAATGGCATGAAAACTAAAAGAATCTTTTCTTCCACTTAAGACTGCCTTCATTATTTTCAGAAGTTAGCATGAGAGCCATGTGTGGTGGTGTAGGACCATCACCCCAGAACTTGGGAGGCTAGAGCAGGAGGAACACAATTTTGAGGACAGCCCTGGCTGCATAGGAAGTTCAAGGCCAGCTTGGACTGCACAAGACCCTGTCTGAAAAACCAAAGAAACAACAGAAATACTTGAGTGACTGGAGAGATGGTTCAATGGTTAGGAACACTTGCCTGTCTTCCAGAGGACCTGAGTTCTGCTCCCAGCACCCACACAATTCCAGCTCCAGGGGTTCTGATGTCCTCTTCTGGATTCCACAGGCACCTTCAAGTAAGTGCACAGACAGAAAGACAGACAGACAGACACACACCATATACATATACATAAGTAAAAATGAAGTACTTTTTAAAAAGTTGATGTGACATGAAAAAGCTGGCCCAAATTGATATGAATTGATGCTAAACCATCTGGTGTTGCTACTAATACAAGGAAGGATGCTTTTTTGAAATCTGTACCTGGGGTCCAAGAATGCATGTCAGCAGGTATATAGTGATCACTGAATATTTAATGTTGATGAGAAAGATCTTTTGGAGAAACTCTCTTAACAGCTTATATGAAGAAAGATTCAAGATAGCAAGCAAAGTGGCCTTGAAGGGGCATTTTAGATATTCAGCCGGGGAACTTGTAGTAAAAAGGTTATGATATCCCTGAGGGAGTAGCACTGGCAAAAGAGAGAGAGAGAGAGAGAGAGAGAGAGAGAGAGAGAGAGAGAGAGCAAGTATAGCTTGTCATATTATATATCTCTAAGATATTTCTCAGCATTGAAAGGGCAAAGAATTGTGGAAGCTGATCCAAACAAAAATATGGCAATTTGCCAAGACATAGAATAAAGATGTTCCTTCTATCACAAGTTTTTTTGACCAAAAGAAGGCTTACACTGGTCAACAGTCTTAATACATTAAAAAAAAAAAAGATTTATTTTTATTTATATGTTATATATGCACATATGTATGTGGGTACCTGCAGGAGCTAAAAGAGGGTGTTGAATCACCTGGAATTCCAGGCAATCTTAAGCTGTCTGACATGAAGGCTGGAAACTGACCTCTGGTCCTTGAAAAGAACAGCAACTGTTTTTAACCACTGAGCTTTCTCTCCAGCCCCTTAATATACTCTTTCGAAAGGAATAAAAGTATTATATCCAGTGTTTCTCACGTGCTATTAATACTCGGTAAATATCAATTTTACTGTTTTAATTTTTTATTTTTGAATACATGTATAATTAACAATAAGTTAGTTACTTAATGTTTTGACATAAATTTTGAAGTCATGAAACAATGATAATTTCCCCACTGATTATGAAAATGACTTGGTACAGTGTCAGCATTTTTTGCTGTGTTGCTTAAAACTGGTTCTCAGTATGTAGCACAGACAAACCTGAAATCTATGATGTTATTTACTGTCTCAGCTTCCTGAGCATTTGGGATCACAGGCATGTACTACCATATTCCAACTTGTGTGGTCTTTGTTTCTTTGAAAGTATTTCTCTAGTTCAGGCTGACCTCAAGAATGTACAATAATTCTCCTGCCTCTGCTTCCCAATGACTGTGATTGCCTAGTATGTCACCATGCCTGGTTGTATGTGCATTTTTTAACTGAATTTTTTACAATTTTCATACAATATAATCTGATGGTATTTAGATCCCTTCCCTCTCCACACCTCCCTCTATTTCCCTTATTGTACCTCCCAATTTAATTATAGAATCCAATTTGTGTTCTCAAATTGTATTAGTCACTTTTCTGTTGCTGTGATAGAAACACTGACCAAAACAACTTATAAAAGGAAGAGTTTATTTGAGCTTACGGTTCTGGGGGAATTACAGTCCATCATGGAGGGGAGGCATGGTGGCCAGAGGTGGCTGGAGCAGGAGCAGCAGAAACAGAAGCTAAGCTCTCACATTATCACACAGGCACAGGAAGCAAGAGAGCAACTGGAGATCTGGCAAGGCTTAAGGACTCTCTAAGTCCACCCCTAGTGACCTGCTTCCTCCAGGATAGCTATACTTTCTCCTGAAACAGCGCCATCATCTGGGGACAAAATGTCCAAATACTTGGAGCCTATGAGGGACATTGTCATTCAAACCACCACATTCTACCCTTTGGCTCCCATAGGCTCATGAGCATATAAAATGCAAAATGCATTTAGTCCAACTTTAAAAGTCCCCATAGTCATTATCAGTCTCAATACTATTCAAAAGTCAACAGTCCAAAGTCTCTTCTGAGACTCAGGTAAATAACTGTAAGCATCTATAAAATCAAAAGACAAATTACATACTCCTAACATACAATGGAACCAAATACATATTACCTTTCCAAAAGGGAGGAATGGGGGCATAGTAAGGACATACTGGAACAAAAGAAGACCAAAACCAGCAGGGAAAACACCAACACCAAATCTAGTAGCTCCACATCCAACTTCTGGGACTTTACTTCCAAAGGGCTTAGATGGCTCAGCCTCTCTAGCTTTGCTGTGTGCAACACACATCTCTCTCTTGTGCTGGTACCACTCCCTGTATGCAGGTCTTCTTGGCAGATGCCTCACAGCTCTGGCATCAGGAAGGTCTTCTTGGGGTCTCCATTGCCAACCAGGCTTCACCTTCATAGCTTCACGCAGTGGCCTATCAGGGCCTTCTCTATGCAAAGGAACTCCTGCTGCATACTGCCTGGCCTTGGTGGCTGCTGAAACCGAGGAGGAAGAACTCATGTTCTTGTATCTTTCACTCTTGTATCTTTCATGCCTCTAAAGCCAGCACCAGGTAAAGGACGCTGCCAAGTGTGGCTTCAAGTTTGGGATGGACCCCAGCCTGCTTTATCCATTTTAGAAGCTTTTCTCTGCAGCATTTTCCTTTCACAAGTTGGAGGCTTAACTGGGTGTGGTATTTCTCTGGAGGCACTTTCTCCATTGTTTAAGTGCAAATCTCTAGGCCCCTCCTTAGTCACTTCAATCTCCTTATCAAAGGGATCCTCTCTAGCACGTGCTAGGGCTCTTACATTTATCTTCCTAGTGCTCTTTTTCAATCTGTACATTCTGTATTTCTTTCTGCCCCATTTGCTCTTTTTCACTGTAAATCTGTATAATATTCACCATTAATAGCCACACCACCATTTCTACATTAAGCTGTCTTGAAATTTCTTCTGCCAGAGAAATTAGCCAG
>NW_008345602.1:3191664-3204321 GCF_000622305.1 Nannospalax galili | reverse complement strand
GTCATTATGGTACTCTGGGTAATGGTGACATAATCCAGCCTGCTAATAACTCTGTATGTACTATCCCAAAACATGTAGCATGATTTTTCAGTGTTACGAAAGAAATAGATGCAGAACGACTACTGCCACTTATACTTTGTAACTAAGAAAAAGTTAACAAAATATTACTGAAGGAGTTGAATTTACTAAACAGGCAAGTTATTTAGCCTTAGCCATGTACATGGCTGCCACTGTATTAGTCACTTTTCTGTTGCTGTGATAGAAACACTGACCAAAACAACGTATAAAAGGAAGAGTTTATTGGAACTTACGGTTCCAGAGGAATTACAGTCCATCATGGTGGGGAGGCATGGTGGCTGGAGCAGGAGCAGCAGAAGCTAAGCTCTCACATCATCATGCAGGCACAGGAAGCAAGAGAGCAACTGGAGATCTGGCAAGCCTTAAGAACTCTCTAAGCCCACCCCGTGACTAGTGATGTGCTTCCTCCAGGATACCCACAACTTCTAAGACCTCTAAAAACAGCACCATCATCTGGGGACAAAATGTCCAAATACTTGGAGCCTATGGGGGACATTGTCATTCAAACCACCACACAAATGTTCTTCAGTGTGGGTCCATCCACTGGAGTCTGGTTGACCTACCAGGATTCCCATCCTTGAAACACACAGTCTCTCCTCCTCCCAGTAGTCATCAGTTGCCAAAATTCCCTTAGGTTGGAGTGTCTTACCCACTTCCCCAGTCTATGCTGGGATTTTGTCTGGATTGAGCTTGCATAAACTTGTACATGCTTTCACCATTACTGTGAGTTCATATGAGACCACCTATCTGGAAAACTGTTTACTTGTGATCATCCACCATCTCTCGCTCTTACAGTTTTTCTGCCGCCTCTTCTGCAATGATCGTTGAGCCTTGGGAGGCAGAAGTCTGATACAGGTGTCCTATTCAGGGATAAGCACTCTGCAACCTCTTGTTCTCCGCACATTGGTCAGTTGTGGGCTTCTGGTTAATCACCATCTCTTGCATAAGAAAACTTCTCTGATGGGAGTTGAGAGATGCATTAATCTATGAGCATACCAATAAGTCATTAAGAGTCAGTTTAATGCAATTCAGTAGACAATTAGGCTATGCCCCTATGTCCTGTGACCTGTCTAGCCTCAGCTTCTTAAGCCTGATATCAGTGCCAGGTATGGACTCCATCATATCACGTGAACCTTAGAACTTGATGGTAAGACCCTATTGCTGAAGACACTACATACATGAGCTGTAAAACAAGGAGAAATCAAGCAGATTCATCTCCACTGGCTAGTGTTCATAGTGCTGGAAGGTGCTATTCATGTTACCAAAAGGAAAAAAAAAATCATGAGCCTTACCCAGCTGTGAATCCTGTGAACTACAACAACAACTGGCCTGGCAAGATATGCCCACCTGTGCAATAGTGGCACAAATATTATGGATGTATGGCCGTTTTAAAAAATATTTATTTTTAATTATTGGGGAAGGGGTATGTACACATGAGCGCAAGGACCTTGGAGGCCAGAGGCATTGGATCCTCCTGGAGCTGGAGTTATAGGCAGTGTGAGATTACTGATATGGGGACTGGGAACCAATCGCAGGTCCTCTCAGGAGTAGAAGCTCTTAACCACTGAACCATCTTTCCAGTATGGTCACACTTATGGTCCACCATATCTGACTGCCTGATCATTTTTATGGTCCACCTGCCTTTCTGTATGGTCATTTTATGGAATTGTGATTCCCTACAAAGTAAGGAGTCTGTGTATATGCAATCCTTGGTGAAAGTCTTTCTAGACCGTATCAGCCTATGTTTTTACTTGGATATTCACCTAAGCCTGATAAGTATACTTTCAACTTTTCCTGATGGTTCAGTCATTGTTAAAATTAACTGTTAATATGCTACAACATACTGTAACAGCTTACGTGTTAAGGATGTGGTTTGTGTAGGCAAACTTCAGAATTCAAATATCAAGTCTGCTACTTACTGTTGTATGATCTGGACCAAGATGCTACATCTTGCTGTGCTTCAGTTTCCCTTGTCTGTAAAGAGGGAAAGGAAGAGACTGATTGTACCTTATACTTCATAGGGTTATATGAGCAAATGTCTGTAAAGTCCTGAGTGCTGAGAACACAGCAGATGACATGAATGACATGTGACAGTTGCAGCCATGGGTAGTAGACTGCAGTAGTCACAGAAGCAGCACCAGTGGGAAAAGCCTCAATGATGCTGTGTACTTTAAGATTTATTGGGGTTGAGGCTAATGCTTGCCTCTATCTGAACGCTTCAAACTACTCTGCTTTGATGCTTTGTGCTACTTTATTTATGTGTTCTCCTCCCTCCTTATTGCGCTATTCATGGGCATTCTTTGCATCTGCATGAAGTAGAACAAGTGCTCCATTCTTAGCATGGCCTCATTACTTTAATGTTTTTACCCATAGTGGGTGGGTGCATAGACCAGAAAATTTGTTGTGTGGTAGTAGCATGTGACCCTGGATTAGGGCTTGGTACCTCATGGACCAGCCCCACTCAGAGAAGCCTGGAAAAGAACTGACTCGAGCCTCACATTCACGAAGGAGCCTTGATAAGCTTTTCATGATGTGATCTCCAGATGCAGTTACAATCCTAATCATTATACTCTTCCTGTCTGTGTTAAAGAACATTAAATTACTCTTATTAAGCAATGACTTTGTACCACAGCTTGTTACTCTCCCTTGGTGTTTCCTTGAAGTAGGGAGATAGCCCATACCTTTCTGAAGAACACTGTCCAAGAGAAAATGGGCAAAGGTGTTGGCAGTGTTGACGTTTGCTAGTAGCTGGACAGGTGGTCTTGGGATAAGAAAGCTGAACTGCATTTCTGGAACTTCTCCATTGTTTCTCTGAGGTATTCTCAGGCTGAGAAATTTCTGTCAGATTCTCTGGTTCTGTCCAAGGATCCTGGAGTGCTGCATGTACCTAGTTGTAGCTACAAAGGTGTCAATATTCTGGTTGTGTTTGGTGGGCCTTCAGGGCCAGGCATTTTAGAAGCTTCTTATTACTAAAAGTCATTCCCTGAATAGATGATTGTTAAAACTGCTCCAAAGATGCTTTTGGGAGAGGAGGAGGTATTTGAGATAGGGTCATGGTATGTAGCCCAGGCTGGCCTTGAACGTGTGATTCCCCTGCCTCAACTTCCCAGATTCTCAGATTATAATTGAATGCTACTATGCTTACCCATGAATGGGTTCTTAGTAGATCTTAAGGCTTGAAGTAATTTTACCACTCCCTACACTCATTTTCCTGTTTTAAATTCCAAAATTGCTCAAACCTGAAATAGTATACTAACATATCTGATCTCAGATATTTAAGCTGTGGTTCTCTAACCCCCCCTTACCCCTACCCAAGTTCTCTGCATGACTCCCCTATACCACTGGGGCAAAGAGTGTGCCTTGGTTCACTTTGTTTTAAAAATGACCTGAAGTTATTAAGCAAATAAACTAAAAACCTAAAAAAACTTACTATACCAGAAATTCATTGAACTAAAACTGCGTGTTTCCCATCTAGGGTCAACACTGCATGTTTAAGTCCAGTTCAGGGAGAATTTTAAGTATAATTGACATTCAGAATGCCTGACAACAAATGCCTGAAATAAGTAAATGGTCACATGCCCATAATCCCAGCATGAGGCAGGAGAGTTGATAGTTCAAGGTCAGCTCACGGCTAAACCCTGACTTCAGAAGGAATGAAGTGAATGAGGTTTATTGAATGAATGTACGTTTTTAAAAATACACTTTATTATTTTTATTTTATGTGTATGAGTGTATTGCCTGCATATATGTAGGTGCGCCTGTGTCATGCAGTGCCCACGAGGTCAGAAGAGGGGATTGGATTCCATTGGAACCAGAGTTACAGATGGTTGTTAGGCAACATGTGGTTTCTGGGAATCAAACCAGGGTCCTCCGCAAGAGCAGGCAATGCTCTTAGCCACTGAACCAACTCTCCAGCCCCTGTTATAAGTTTTTTGTTCCAAAGTGGAGGTGGGAAACCTATTCCATGAGAGCCTTAGCCTTCAGATTAAACACATCTCTTAAATATTTGAGGCATTGGATTGCAAACAAAGTTTGAAAACACATATGCTTTGTATGCATGTTTATACTGTGGACATTTTCTTAGTAACAGCAGGGGAAGAAGTGTTGATTCTTGAAGGGGCTTCTAGTCATGGGACAGGACAAGACTGAGCATGCTACCTGTTGAAATGTTGAAAAGTGTGAGTTCCAAAGGAAAGCTGCCAGAATGTCCAAGTGTTGTGTACTTTGGGCCGAGGTGATGAGAACATGTATGAACCTGTGGTTGTTGGGTTTTTTTCCTTAGTATTTCAAGAATATGATTTTTAGGTATTTCTTTTAGTAATAGTACATATAAAGTGCGATTTTAATCATTTTGAGTGTACATTTCAGTTAAATGAAGTGCATTCAAACTGATATGCAGATGTTGCACCAGGACTTCTCCATAGCGTGCACACACACACACACACACACACACACACACACACACACACGAGCTCAGGTAACCAGGAAGCATGGCAGCTTGAGGTGTTTGTCATTTTGTATCTGGCGTGTTTCACTTGAGGGTATTAGATTTTATGCACCATTTTCTTAACAGTTTGCTTTTGTGCCTTTGAAGATGGTAATAAACGAAAGCTTAGCTATTGTCCACAGTCCTAGGTCTGGAAATCTGCACCCAAGTGTGCTACAGTTCTTCCTACCCTCTGTGACTGAAGAGGAAGAGCCCCACACTCAGTTTTCTTATTGTTTCATAGTTCTATTATAAGAATATGCTTCCTGGATGGAACTTTAAATTTCCTTTAGTATTCTGCTTTCTGGTTGTTACTCCTTCTGTTTGGGGATCATTTCTGTGTCCTTAGCTTTCAGAGCCCCCATGGGGCTGAGGGAAGCTTAGCCCTTCTGAACATTGCTACAGCTTTGGAGCTGTGAATCGTCCTCAGAAAGCACTGCTAGTGTGTGGTTTTTTTCTTCACCCCCTTTCTTTAATGCATAGCCAGGCCTTTTGCCTCCCTTCCCCCACTTCTAGCCAGAATCCCTAAGGGAGGAGCCCACCCCCAAGAAAGAAACCTGTGTAAGGGGAGAGAAATAACATTTAAATATCAGACTTAGTATCAGAATACTGATTTTTGCCCCCCACTCCACCACGTTTCTCATCCAAGCAATTTGCAGGCATTGTCTAGTAATCTCCAGAATTGCTGCTTTCAGTGTTTCTAAAGATGGTTTGGTCCACCGCGAGGGGCCCTGCCACACCGCCTGGCGCACTTGCAGAGGCAGGGGTGGGAACAATGCGCTGAGTGGCTTTTTGTTTGCGTGCCCTGTTTACCTATTCACAATCGGGATCGCTCTGCTGAGATGTTGGGAAGTCACGTGTAACCTCACCTCTTCCCCCAACCAGGCTGAGAACCAGCATAATGCTCTCTAGACCTTCCGTCATTCGGTGAATGCTGCAGTTGGCGTGTGTCAGGATATGACCGAGGGCATGGTGGAAGCCAGCACGTGTGGCTGCCTCCCGGGACTGCCATGTGCTTTACAAGCCTGCAGTGTCTGCCTCAGAGCAGCTGGTCCTACACCGCCGCCTCCTGCCTCCAAACCCGGCTGCTTCCTTAAGACTCTGGGGAGAGGGAGCCGGTCCCTCCCTCGCTTGTTCATGCACATCCTGTGTCGTGAAAGCGAATTTTTCTTTTAAGCAAAATTGAAAGAAAGGAGAGCGAGAAAGAGAGAGGGGAGGGAGGGAAGGTTGCCATCCAGTGGAGGAAGGAGTAATTTCCAGCTTCATTCAGGAAAAAAAAAACAAAAAACCCGCAGGCTGAAGTATGCTTAACTCTTTTAACTTGGCTGGGGCTTTTTAGCACCATATGGGGTTTTCGTGACATCAGGAGCCAAATGGGTGCAGTGTGCCTTTAAGGAAAGAGGTGCCTCACCAAACTTCGCTGTAGTTGTGCCTCACCGTTTAGGTAGGGAAGGAAAGTGTTAATTTCTTATTTGTACACTTTTTTTCCCCGACTTCCTTCCTATTCACTTCATTAAATCTAGAGGCAGTTCAGCATGGGAGCCGTCTGTATGTTGAATTAGGGTTCGCACTCTTGCGCAACACGTCACCATTCGGAAACTGGGGGTTTGCTTCTGTGATTTATTTCATTATTGTGCTGGTAAAAGGTTTGGAAGGGAATTCTTTTTTGGGGGTAGTACTTTTAGTATTGTGTAGCAAGTTTTTTGTTTTGCTTTGGTTTCTTTTCTTTTTTTGTGCCCCCACCCCCCAGCTAAGTTGTGTCCTTTGAGCTAGTTTAACAAAATATTTTTAAATACAAGAAGTCCCCATAATTTTCCTTACATGCTGGAGAAATCTTAAGTCGAGTCTTGAAGTGCGAAAAGCATTGGGAAATATGGAGGGAATTGATTTCCATTAGAAAAAGCCCCTTAGAAACCAGAGAACCTGAAGCTCTGCATTTAGATGTGTTTGGGGGTCTTTGGGGGAGGAGGGAAGATGTTTTGCAGCTCAGTGCATTCCTGCATAAAACCTTAATTTAAGGGGAAAAATGGTCAGTGCTTTGTGTGTTTCCCTGTAATTCCAGAACCGAAATTTAATAAGAATCTGCAGTCGTAATAAAAAAAAATTGTTTTACTAGTTCTGTTTGCAATTTAATTTGTTTTCCCTTCTTAGGTATTCCCAGATTTAGAGATTTACAAGTCCAAATATCAGAAGCTTACGCTTTGTTCCCCTTTCCCAGAATTAAGGAGGGAGGGATGAGAGTAGAAATCCTCTTTTCACAACTTCCCCCTCCTCATGTATCCCACTGAAAAGAAAAACAATGAAAAATTTTACAGCATGAAACTGAAAGTAGAGTGTCACAGTTGTTCGGGATGTTCTTTACAGAAAAAAATAACACTGTATTAAAATACTGGAACCTAAGAACACACACGTAGCTTTTACTTACATGAATCTAATGGAAAACAATGTTTTTTTCCCATGTTAAAAATCGTTTTAGACTGCTCCAAAACCATGCAGCATATCTTTTTTGAAAATGGACTAAAATGAGGTATAAAATATGACAGAAAGCATACCTTGCTTCTATCTTTTAAAATACATTTGAATATTCATTTGTTTTCTTATTGGCTTAATTGTTAAAATGCAAGCAAGAATCAGAAACCACCTGAGCTAAAATCTCTAATTCTGCTGCCTGGAATAATAAGGGGGGAACAATATGATAAGTAGTTGTCAATATTAAAACAGGCTGGAGGAGGAAGGCTTGGGGCCTGGTCGTAGGTAGAATGAAACAGCAGATTTGAGTATCCACAATCCTTCCAGTATTAAATTTTCAGTAAAATAAAATTACTTGTATATGAAAACATAGCCTTTCCCAGCTCTCTTTTTTTTCCTGATCAGCTGATGAAGAGACTAGCAGCTCGCTGCTTTGCTGGCTTGTTAATTTTATCCCCACTAACTGTGATTTCCGATAGCCGGCCTGCTGATAGTGGTAAGGTAAATATCCTTTTTCGTTGCCGTCTTGAAGATTCAGTAGAACTACATCCCAGGCATGTGTAGGTGTGTAACACATCAAAAGCCGGTGTTCTCCGTATTTCTGTGTGCAACTGGGTGCTGGAGGAGAGCAATACCATTAACTGTTGACAGGCTTGCATGCTGTATTTATTATTAGCATGTTCAGCCTCCAAGATATGCGGGACAATTTCCTTTTCTTAATGTTCGCTTAGCTGCAGTGTGTTTAGCTGTAAAGGGGGTGTCCTGCTTTTAGGCAAATGAATATTAATGAAATAATGGGGAGCTCTTTTTTTCTTTTTTCCTTTTTCTTCATAACTCATCAGGTCTCGCCTCCTTCATAGTGGTTATCTGAACACTGTAGGATCGTGATGGAAATTGTCTTTTGATTATTAAGGCCTGGGCTCAGGCTGTCCCTTAGGATTCTGTCTGTGTGCATGTTGCTTCTATGGATTAGCACGTTGGAGGTGCATTGGAAACATTTTTTTTTAATCCCACTGGCATTTTTAACATGCCAGGTTGTTTTGTGTTCTGTACCAGGTTTTCTTCACAAAACCTTTCTTTTTCAGGAAGCATTGTACATAAGTGAAAGAAATTATGTCTGAGCTGTAATCACTCTTTATATTGATTGTTATACTCACATGATCATAAATATTAGCCATGTTTGGTGCTGTGGAGAAATGAAGGTAATTGCCTTATGATTAGAGCTCTTTCAGCTAGGAGAGGATTGATTAGCATTTGCATACTGGAGGCAATATTGAGAGGCCGGAGGAACAAATAACAACATCAGTTTATTTGTGTGAGAAAGCAATCTCAAAATGTAATTTAAAGAGTTTTTTAATGAAAATTTCTTTTCCATGGTCAAATTTTCTTTTATCTGTTTTTTGTTGTTTTTTTTTTCTTTTTTGTATTTTTGTTTTTCTCTTAATTTTTCTTATAAGTTTAGAGACTTACCAGGAGAAAGAAAAGTTTGAACTTATGGGTCTGTCACATGGATCTTTTAGCCTTTTATGAACAGGTTTCTTTCATACTTGGCTGTTTTTATAGCTATTTTATTATCTCTCTGCATTAGTGCTGCTGGCTCTGGTTTAAAGCAAGCATTTGCAGGTAATTGGAAAAAAGTGTTTGTTGTTTGTGAGTGTGTGTGTTCTCTATCGGATGATGTAAGTGCTTTTTACCAAGGAATGTGGCTTTGTACTTCCCGTTTCCTTGTTTACTAATCTCTACATTAGAACAAAAATCGGGATGGAATTTTGATTTATGCTGTGAATAATGTATATTGATGTAAAACCTTAAAGAAGAAAAGGTCAAAGTGTGTCTTATTGTACAGATGCATTCTTAGGGGGTTATCTTTTCCCCCACTCACCCCTGGTTTTTGTTTACCCCTGCCCTCCTTACAGTAATGAGACATTTAGGGTATTTTTTTTTTAACTGAGCTAAAATTTTATGTGGATTCAAGTATTTGAATTTATACATATTTTAACATTTGTCATTTTTTAAATTATCAGTGCTTTAGGCCTTAGGATATAGGCTTGGGTTAAAGAAGTATTTTATCCAATATGGTAGTGGTTCTTATCTTTTTTGCTGCATTGATGCTGTTAACTTTTAGTTTTACTTTGTTAGTTTCATTTTATTCTAATTATTCAAGATATGTATATCTATTAATATCTATATCGCTTATTATGCAGATATAGATAGATATGTTTTTCTTGACTATTTTCCTGTCTTGAATTTTTTCCCCTTTGTTTCTGGTTAACAGGCCATTGAAGACGGCAATTTGGAAGAAATGGAAGAGGAAGTACGGCTTAAGAAGAGAAAAAGACGAAGAAATGTGGATAAAGATCCTGTGAAGGAAGATGTGGAAAAAGCTAAGAAAAGAAGAGGCCGCCCTCCCGCTGAGAAATTGTCACCAAATCCCCCCAAACTGACAAAGCAGATGAATGCCATCATCGATACTGTGATAAACTACAAAGACAGGTGAGTGCTTCGTTCCATCCCATCCATACGACCTGAGTGCCTGGTAGTACCTAAGCAGCCAGGCTCAGGAAGCTGTGCGCCTGGTGAGAGCTTCTTTCTAATTTGTGTCTTGTGGCTTCTCTGAAGGTGAGAGTTGCCTTGTTCCATGTGAAATGGCCACTATTGCTGTTTTGTGTGATGGTTCAGTATGTGTTCTTTTAAGACAGTTGGAAATGAGTTTAGATGAATTAAAAAAAAAAAAAACTGGAAAGGATTCTTCAGGACCTCTGAAATACCATCACTGAGGTGAGAGGTGTTGGGATGATGGGATGAGATAACTGAAGTTAAAATTTTAGAGAAAAAAGAATTCTAGATGTATTCAAGGTGAATGTTTCATGTTAAGGACCCTGGTCAAAACTAGATGCTTCCTCAAAAATACTGTTTCCTTCTTTCTAATTCCTGGATTTTTTGAGCATTTCTATGAGCTCTCTTCTTCTATTACTGCTGAATATACTCAGTTGTATTTCAGCAAACTCACCTCTTTTTCATGGACTTTTTGGGTGTAGCCAGTAAGAAGGCCGTACTTGACATCGCCCTGACCACTTTAAGCAATGACTAATTATTTGAAAACTAAGGCAAAGATACTTGAGTGTGTCAGTCAACCTTACATAGCAGATAACTAGTTAGGCTACATATGGGTTAGTTGATTCTGGTTAATTCACTTAGTTTCCACTTGATAGTTAATGGTATTTTCATTTGAAGATTGAATTTTGTTTCCATTGAAAATAGATAGGAAAGCAGGTATTTTTGCTCTCTAAATTGTATGTGATATTCATTAGTTTTTAGAGACCACCAATTCTCATCACCAACTACTTACTGTTGCTGTATACTCCTGCCGTGTTTAACATGAATAACTAAATTGTGATTTGGGCTTTTCATTGTGGCTTTGGTGTATTAGACCAGGAAAGAAGAAATTCTTGGAAAGAATTTAGCATAAAAAGTAAAAATTTTGCACCATGAGTTTTGTTGTTAAGCTTTTCTCATCTGTATGAAGTTTCAGAAAATGGTGGTAGTGGGGGACAGGAGAAAAGGTTTGTTGAAGAGTCAGAATTTCTTGTCTTCCTTTACCTACTAGGTCCCATGCGCATTGGTTTTAGTAGTTTCCTTTTTGAAAGATAAGTACATCCCCTTTAAGTATTACAAAATGACCACTAAACCGTCCTGCTGAGTTTTGTCTGCAGTTCATTGACAATACAGGAAGGGAAACTTGACCTCAAATCTAGTGTTTGCATGGAGTGAACATGAAAACTTCTTGTGCAAATCAAGAATTGGTAATTCTGAAGTTTCTGCTTGCCCTTGGCTCCACCTGTCCATTTCCCATAGACAGGAAGTATGGATTATTACACATCATTTTATAAGCCCCTGGTGTAAGAAAATTATAGCTAAGTAGGAAGTGTCACTCTATACGTACCCCTGACTTTTTTTGATTTTTGTGTCAGGGGAGTGTAACATCTGTTTCTCCGACCACATGTGTCTTGGTCTTCAACAGACATTGATTTGGTGATTACATTGCTTGCAGATTGAATCCGGGTCCACTGGAACACTGAGAAGGACTGAGAAAGTCTGTGGAGATTTAAAAGTTGGACCTTTGAATACTGGTTGTTGATTGTGGCAATTGTGGGGTCATGTGTTGCCAATCGACTGTTTCATTTGGCTTTATATTGTTTGTTTTGGGGTGGTAAGGCAAATATATAAAGTTTCTACATTTCTTGCCTCCCTCTTTGGGAAAAAAAAAATCACAAATCTGGCAGCACTCAATCCAGCTTTCACCTTGTTTGAGATCAGCAGGAGGGAAGAAGTGACCACTCTACCTGGAGCACAGTGGGTCTCAACTGTCACCATCCCCTCTACCAGTATGGAGTGTGAGTTGCCCTTTGTCATCAGGTCTGTGGCATCCTGGTGTACATGGCTACAGCTAAGTTCCTCATAATCCTTCCCCAAATACAGAACACAGTCCTTCCCCAAATACAGAGCTGGGTGAGCTTTACCTCCCAGTATCCTGTGGCGGGGGTGGGGTGGGGGGAGCAGCAGAGCCCAGGACCTTGGAGCTGCAAACTCTTTTCTCACCCCAGCTGTCTGCATTTGATTCTTGACCCTGGAGATCACTAGCTGTAGGACTGTTGGTAACTTAACTTCCCCGATTCTCCCCATTCTCACAATTGAATAATGACTACCCCTGCCTGTAGAGTTGTCTTCCAGGGCAGTTAATATAACCCAGACTCTGGGAACAGTTTAATGATTAATAATCAGAATTTCAGACTGTTGGCAGTTAATCAGGCGGGTGAAGGGACCTCTGAGCATTATGAAGAAAGTGTCCTTGCTGATACTGGTTTCCATGGTTTTAGTTCCAGAAACAGAAAATGCAGTTTCACTGAAACTGATTATTGAGCATTCCTTTAGCTGCACTGTAGGTAAAGGATAAATATCCAGCACACAGTTATTGAGCAGTCTTTCCTTTTTTCCTGGCTTTATTTATTTATTTGCTTATTGAATTTTTCCATAAGAAGCACCCTCCTAAGACTCACTCTGTTAATTCCCACATTTAGGTACTTTGTAGAGATTGTGTACTAAATTTCCATTCGCTGCATGCCCCATATATATTTCATGTTAGTAATCCTCTAAAAAAAGCACCAACTCTATTTATATTTTTTATTTCTCTTACCATACTTGGTTCTCAAGTGGGAGGCACTCAAATTAGGAGGGCCTTAATTAGATACAGTGTCATATTTTTGGTTCATTTTAGAAAACATTACTGGGAAATGTACATCTCACTGTGTTGAGGTTTTTCCAACATTAGAGTCAGTTACTGATATAGTAACTCAACCTACCTGAAAAAGAAATACCACCTGTACTAAAGTCCCTTTCATCATCCCAGTCCAATGTTAGGGCTCTGACAGTCATGTAGATTGGCAGTGTGTTAAATAACACCTCCATCTGTAGTCAACAGATATATAAGAAGAACTGTCATGAGACAGTTGTTTAAAAGCTCTTGCATGATTCTGGGACAGATGTGTCTTGATATTTTCTTAAAGACCTAGGATAATTTAATTGTCTATTTATTACTTTGTATTTTAAAGCGTGCAATTTAAAAA
>NW_008345602.1:3169838-3191577 GCF_000622305.1 Nannospalax galili | reverse complement strand
ACCCCCCCCCCCCCCCCCAAAAAAAGCCATTGATTTTTGTGTGACTCAGAAATGGATTACTGTCAAATAGTACAGGTCTGCCAGTACTGGTTCCTATCACATTATTTCTCCCTAGCAAAAACTTTATCTCAGGTAGTACTGGAAGGCTTTGTTTTGACTTAGTGCATATGCTTTGTCTTCTGTTTATTTAGAAGGCTTTTTAATAGCCATCTCATTTCCTGTAGTACTTAACCTAGGACACTATTTCTTTGGAAAGGGATTCATTCCAATTTGTACCTGTACCTTTTGAAATTGCCCCCGGGATGCCATGGAAAAGATGGTGGGATTTAGTGGAACTGTTCCAAGTCCCTAGACACAGCCTCTAGTTAGCAGAGACAAAGATTCCTAGAGACATCCTTAAAGTGAGAAGATCTGGACTTCGGCTCTGCCTGGTCTGATTTCCTGTAACTCAGACATGTCACCTGCACCACCTCTGACAAAGTCCTCCAGACTGCAGATGGGCACTCCAGTATCATCATACTGATTCAAGAGAAAGTTCACGACATTGTAGGATGGCCGTAGACACAATAACTATTCCCTGGGCTAAAATCTCACCCTCTGATTTTTAGCTATTTGTTCTACAAACAGCTTCAGAGAATGAGTCCAGTCTGAGTTCAAGAAATGTCTTTTTAAAATAGTTATGAACAGGCATAGCTAGCCCAGGACCACATTCTTTAGGTAGGGATACACACCCAGCCTTTCTTCTCCTTTCTTCTATCTCTGAGTGACACTTAGACCTTGGACCTTGGAACCATCCTACTCTTTGACTATCCCATTTGTACCTGGAGCTCCAAAAGAACTCTGGTGGCATTGTGGGGGGAGGGGGGTCCCAGTTTGTTCTGAATACCAACAGTCTGTGAACATGACTTGGGAGCCTCTACTTTTCTGAGCATTCTTGACAGAGAGCTAACTGATATTGGAAATGCGACATTCTCCATGCACATCTTTTCTCAAGAACAGCTAAGTTTAGCCTCCAGCTAAGTAAACATTCCTTTTTCCAGCCATTATCTACTGGCTTCATCCTTGTCCCTGTAAAGTTCCATCTTACTGCTTTTGCTCTCATCATTTCTGCTTACTGATTTCTTATCCCTAAAAGAATTGTTTACTTGTCTCCCTAAGGTTTTGGAAGCCTAATATTTAATATAAGCCATTTCTGAGAACCCTGAAAGGACTAAGGACAGGGCTCTGTGACATGGCCCTGGACATCAGTGCAGGTCGGCATGAATATATTAACCAGTAATCCCTGAAGTTGTTAAGTGTCATTGAACTCATATCACCAAACTGTCATGTCACCTACATTTATCCATCCTTTTCAAAGTTATCAAGAAAGTCTAAAACCAAAATACACCATGTCAATAACCTCTCCCATCCACCAACCTAGAAACCCTGCCTTAAAAAGTGAAATGAGGTTAGCCTGCCAAGACTCTTTGAAGTCACCTCCTTCTAGTATTTAATGATGTTATTTATCTTTGCTAAGTAGCCCCCAGGCCTCTGAGTAATTTCTTCTAAGTTTTCAACAAGGGTCAGCGTCAAGCCTAACAATCTCAGGTTTCATTTCTCATTTCAAAATGGGGACAGTTGCTTATCTCCAGTCTAACTTCGTATGCACTCTCTGTGATTTCCTGCACGTTGTTAGCAGAAGCAATCTATACTCTTTCAGGATGGTAATTAGTTTGCAACTGGTCACTTGAACTTGTTTGAAGTACCTTGATACGCTCTTTTTTCCCTTTTTTTTTCTTTTTTAAAATCAGCTCTCCTATCAGGAGCTTCTGCTCTGTTTTTACTATGCATTGCATTTCAAATCTAAGCCGTGTTCTCTTTCCTGAAGAATTTGGAAACAGTGCGGCATAGGTGGTATGCACACATGTTAAAAAACACCATGGCACTTGGGACAGAAGAATATTGAGTTTGAGGCTAGCCTTGGCAATATAATGAGACCTGGCCTCAGAAGCACAAACAAGAAAAGCCCAAGAGTCTAGAAACAGAATATGGGTTGAGCTTACCTTGCTTGCTCACTCTATAACTGTTTCAAAGATGTGTGATTTGGAGGCACATTCCTTGAAACCAGTGCTGTTGTCTACACAGGGTGTGGACCTTAGGTCCGGCTCTGAAGATGGAAGCCGTAAAGCAGGTGTGCACGGGAGAGAGGCAGAAGGTCCTTCCTGGTCAGTCTGATCAGTGGCTACGTGCTGGCACACAGTGTGGAGGACACAGCAGGAATGGCATCTCCTCCCTGGACATGTATTTTCCCCTTCTAATTTTAATAAGCCCTGGATGGTACCTTTATGAATTGGACAGACCTAGGCTTGTTCTGAGTTTAGCTCTTTTTGCATTGGGGAAATTGTTTGCTCATCCTGCAAATATTTGCTGTACATTTTTCACAGTTCCAACACTAGACTACTAAACCTGTCTGTAGGGTCCTATTCAGGGAGGACAGCACTCTGCTGCTGATACTCGAGGTCTGGGGCAGCTGCGGTCGTGAGAACCCTACTATACAGTTATCTAGTGTTTATGGTCTCCTTTGAGGAAAACAATTGTGTCATCAGAACGACATTTTTCTGAGAAAACACAACCAAAATTTCATTACTTTCTAGCATTTTTAAAGGATATGGTATGTTCTAAACCTAATCATGCTAATTGTCTTTATTTAATTCCTATAAACACTAAGAAGTAATTTGTAGCATCCCTTATTTCAAATAAGGCTCAGCCACTATTTTGGAAGATCCACATTTAATCTATCTATTTTTCTAAAGATCTGGGGTCTTATTAAAAAATGTTGCCTTTCAAGGTTTTCCCTCCCAAGAGCTCTACTTAAAATGTTCTGAGGTATTTCCTGGGTCCAGACCTTCCTGCTGATGATCTCTTAAGGCTTCTGTCCGATGGACTGCTCACCCCTGTGTGCTTACTATCTTTCAAGACAGATTATAATGATATACATTTATAAAACCCAATCCTTGTCATAATTTGGCATTCTTTGTGGTTTATACTTTTATTTTTTCTAAGACAACCAGATTCTTGACCTATATCAGAATCATTAGAAGCTGTTTTATTAGAATCCCCTTTGTTCAGAATCTGATGCCTCAATTAAATTGCAGCCTCTGTTGTCTTAGATCATAGAAACAGGCTGGTTTTTCTCTGAATTATTTATAGCATATTCTGTAAAATGCCCAGGATGATGTTTGTCCTGCCCAGGTCCTTCCTCCTCTGACACCATGTGTGCTGAGCTGACCTGGTCTGCTTTGGCTTCTGTACCCTCTTGATCAACAACCCCAATCTGAGGCTCCAAATTTAAAGTGGCACAAGTCTTTCCAGTCTGTGCCTCATTCCTAACACTCAGATACAAAGTCCCCTCCACACAGAAGGTTCTCCAAGGTATCCTGTATCCTTACACACTGTCTGCACAAGGCCCTGGAACCCCTGGCTTGGAGCGGCTGTTACTTGTCTGGGAGTCCCGCCTCTAGTCTGTTCCTGTCCTGCCTTCTTTTTGAGGTACATATTTGATCATGTCATCCTGTTGCTTAAGAACTTCCAGGCTTCCTGGCATAGGAAAAATTGGTTTTATATTCTGAACTTAACAACCTTCCCAGTTGCATTTTCCAGCGTGTCCCTCTCTGCTTTCCTTGGATTTCAGACATATAGCTAGCTACTTCTGTGTATTTGGAATAGCATATGCACTTTCATGCCTCCACTGCATGGTTTAGACTGATCCTTGTCTGATTGCCTCCCACCCTGGGCGAGCAGGCAGTGGCTCTGTAGAGGTCCAGGAGTAGGCCATCCAGGTTCACCACAGGAGACTGCTACTTGATGTAGAGTACAATCTGGATGGGATGGAGGGCTTCCCAGGTTATATCCAAACTGATGGCCCTTCCTCTGTCACCATACAAAGGGTTACCCATGTTGTCAGTCTTAGAAAACCTCACCTAAAGAAGTCTTCCTAGAGGCCTGTAGAAGGGCCAAGACCTCAGGTTATGGCTCAAGTTCATTTGGACTTGAAGAGTACACATTCAGTGACCTGTTGAAAAGCAAGATATCGGGGAAGGAGAGCTTAGATGGTGTCAGAAACCAAACTGGCTGCTGTGTTCATATGCTGGCCGCCGTGGCAAAGCCACCTTGTTTAGTTCATGGTCAGCAGCTGTCTGAGGTAAGTATTATCCCCATTGTTCAAAGGAGGGGCCAGACCCTTGCTGACACTTCCTTCCTACACTCTTCACATGGCTCCCCATTCTCCACTGCTTCTGCAACTGTGGATGGGATTAGATGTAGAGAGAAGTGGACCAGGAGAGCAGGGAAAAAGCAGGAAAGGTCCGGAGATGTTAGGACGTCCTTCCCCCACACCCATTTGAGAGCAGTATGTATCTTTGCAGAATGAAGTTCCAAACACCCTGTGTGAACTTCTCAACAAGACTGACTCTTGGAGAGTAAAATTAATTCCTCCAGGTCACCCAGCCTGGGAGGAAGGAGCCGGGCTGGGAGGAGGACCCAGGTCTTCTGACACTAGTATTCTTTCTACTCTACCACAGGTGTAACGTGGAGAAGGTGCCCAGTAATTCTCAGTTGGAAATAGAAGGAAACAGGTCAGGATCTGTCTTGCATTCCCATGTCTCTAAATACAGGTATCCTTCGACATACAAAGCAAGCCGATGTGTAGAATGGCCTTTGGAAACAAATTTATTTGTACCTCCATCACCTCTACTTCAGATGGGGGTGCAGGTACCCATATTCTTAAACACCTTCCATGCTTTTGAGGTTGTTCTGTGTGCTAATCTGGAAGCATCCACCTGTACATGCATGTCTTACGAAGGTGGCAGAAGCGAGTGTGGAAGCCTGCCCAGACTACAGCACCTCACAGTGGGGGTCTCTGCCTCCTCTGCTCCCTTCCAATCCAGCTCCTGATATGCATCCTCTGGGCCTCTTAACTCTGTGCTATCCTGATGTTGAAGCTTGACACCAAGCACTGGAGGAGACCTGATCTGTTCAACCTGAAGCTGTGTGCATGTTCACGTTGCTCTGCATCCTGGAATTGATCACAGTTGGAGAGGGCAAGTGCTGTGTGCATTTGCTCCTTTGTGTGATGAGCTGGGTTTCAGGGTGTGACCTTTGAGCCTCCCATCATGGAGGGTCCCAGACTTCCTCAGCCAGTCTGTGTAACCTTCAGGTACAGCTGGGAGGAAAGCAGGAGTGCTCTGAAAATTGGATGGTGTTGGTTGATGGGGAATGGAGAGAGATGATGCAGAGGTTAGGAGTTGACCTTAGAGTCAGATGGTGCCAGTGGATGGAAGATGGATGGATATGATGTGAGGGTTAGAAGTTATTGATACATTGACTATAACATTTTCCTCCTTTTCAATCAAACTGACTTTTTAGTATTATCAATACAGTGCTTTGCTTTCCATCTTCCAGTTTTGTCAACTGCTCCAGTAATGTCATCTCTACCATTTTCCCTCCAAATCAATGTAGAATCTAATCTATGGCCAGAAGGAAAAAGAACTGAGGTCATATCCTGTATTTAAGAATGAATACAGATCCCGATCTGTGACCTTTTTTATATAAAGCATTAAAACATGTCTATAGAGATGAAGCTGTTGGGCAAGATTATTGGCCCATGATACTTTTTATTGCCATTCACTAAACAATGATTAATCGTAGAAAGCACGCACACACAAACTGCAGTGCCTACTGAGAACCCTGATTGTACACTCTCTGCCATCATGAGAAAGAACTCCGCCTGTATTTGAAACAACACTTGACTTTGTAGGTTTGGGTAGTTTACATAATGAAGTGACTAGTGTGGATTCTGAAAGTAGGCCTGGTTGTCTGTGGCACAGTCCAGATCAGATGCCCATCCCTGTGAGCAGCCATGGGTTTGAGCTCCTTTTTCCTTTGCGCCTCTCCCTCTCTTCCATCAGAATGGTCATGTGACCATGAAACGTGGATTAATGACTTTAAAGGCTATTGCAAGCCCCTGATGTCATGCCTGAGCTTTCTGAGGGTGGATGATATAAACATATGCAGTTAAGACCCAGATAAATCCAGCTTCACTAAACAGGCATTTAAACTGTCACACCCAGAGGCTTGTATCTGCTTCTTGGGGCTCTTTGGAACCCTTGTCACTCTTTATTGTCTCACATGCTTCTTTTCCTGTAAGCCTGAGCTCACAGTGTCATGTTCAGAGGTTGTATTCTTATGAGTTAACCCTTCCAAGTTTCTCAAAAATCCTTTCTTCCTATTCAAAAGCACAGCATTTTCTGTGTCAGTCTCTGTGTAAGTATTGAAAATGGAAAGACACAGAAGTTAAAATAAATTGCCTTACAGTGCTGTAGGAAGGAGCTATATAAACAAATTGTGCAGCGGCCTGGGATAAGTAAGGGGTGGGGGTTGGGAAGAAGTTGGAAAGCTGCAGGTTGGTTTGTGGGTGGCATAGGGACTCTTCAAGTAGACTCTGATGAGGAGTTGGAGTGTACAAGGCAGAGGTGCTCAGTTGTGTGGGTATGGGCAGCTGTGGAAGTATGGGAAAGCAGGCTGCCTGTAAGAGACCCAGTGTCCCTGTATAACTAGGTTCCCAGGTACAAAGAAAGAGGGGGCAGCAGTGGGTTAGGGGAGAGAGCAGAGTCGGGAAGCCTTGAACTCCAAAGTGAAGAATTTGGGTGTGATCTTCAAGGACTGGAGTACCAAAGCCAGTCTCCATCCTTGTGGTGACTGAGGAGTCTTGTGTTGAGGCTGTAGAAGAGGTCACACCTGAGTTCTTGGCAAGAGGGTGCAGTGGTGCAGTGACCAGTATGTAGTGTCCATCATGGGTAATGGAACGAATGCTACCCACAGAGCCAAGACTGGCTGCACTGTGACAAAAGAAGAGCCACAAGGGGACTGTAGGCCACGGTCAGGTTTGTGTTGTGAACAGCACTCTAATTGCCTGCTATGAGCTGCAGAGTGAATGAGGCGCGGTTTATAGGGGTGTTGTTAGGTGAAAGAGGAGACATCATTCAAATAAGAAAGTGACAGCAGATAGGAAGATGGCAGATCACGCACTCAGAATGTCTGAGGAGCTTGGGGAGACTAGATTTGAAAGAGGATCCTCAGAGCTCTTGGCTCTGTTTCCTGAGTAGTGAGCAAAGGGCTGTGCCATTTACAGAAATGCAGGTAGAAGGAAAGTGGGCGTGCGTGGGCCCGCGTGTATTCACATTTCTGAATACATGTGTATGCAATGAGTTAGCTTTACATACTCCATGACAGAACACCTCAGTCCTCTCCATGACTATTAACAGCCCTTAACGCTATGATTATGTCATTAGTATTGACTGCCCTTTCAGGGCCAGCCAACAAAGTCTTTTAGACAAACTGTATTTTAAGCATCCTTGACATCAGGCTTTCTTGCTTTCTTGCTTGCTTTTCTCTCTCTCTCTCTCTCTCTCTCTCTCTCTCTCTCTCCCTCTCTCTCCCCCTCCCTTCTTTCTTTCTCTCTCTTTTTTTGGTTTATTTGAGACAGGGTCTCCCTGTAGCCCCAGCTGGCCTGGAGCTCACTATGTAGACTAGGCTGGCCTCCAACTCACAGAAATCTGCCTGTCTCTGCCTCCTGAGTGCTGGGACTGAAGGCGTGTGCCACCACGCCCGGTGCATTCTTTAATGTTTTTAACTGGGGGAGAGGACACTGCTACAGTGGCTCTCATGCTGGAACAACTTTGCATTTAGTAGCTTTAATCAGATTCCAGAAAAGTTGCTGCGAAATAACACTTGAACAAAATTCAAGTTCTGGGACTCAGGCAGTTCCTTGTTTAGATCCTCTGGACCCCATATAGGGCTGCCAGCTTGTTTTATGGACTAGCAGGTGACAGGTCATAGCTCATGCTTTGTCTGAGAGAAAGTCTCCTAGAGTAGGGCTTCCAACACTAGTCTAGCTCCCATGGCGATACCCAGTCCAGCCTGAGAATCTGGGAGACCTTGCTGTGAAGTAAACTGTCTAATGTTCCTTAACCCTGTTTCCCAAATTCATTGTCCAGTGAACCCCCAAATAAACTGCTATGCTATGGAGAACACTTTGGGAAATGCTGAGTTTGGCCTCTGATACAGCATTTAGTTCAGGGAGAATCTGCACAGGCAAATGTGGGTTCCAGTGCTTTATTTTTCTCTCATTACAAATACTGATGATGTGTTTACTGGAGCAGACTGTTGTGACTCCTGGTGACTTGGTGCTTATTTGTGGTACTCATCCAATTATATCCACATACAGAAGGTGAGTGGGCCACAAATACACTTAGTCCTTCTGCTTCTGAGACATTGAAGGCCTCCCCTAGCTTCCAGTATTACCTTGGCCCCTCAGCCCTTCTATTGATGATTCTGCCTGGCAGGCTCCAGGCCAACACCCACATGAATAACCCCTTAGGGAGAGGAGGCAACACCTACTGGAGATAGCAGAGTGGATCATCTTATAGGGAAGATACAGTGGTTTTCAGAACAATTCCTAAAACATTTTGATCAAAAGTATATTGATATTAAAGGTAGTAGGTATTATATATATTATATATATACATATATATATGTATGTTTATCAAAATATAATGATAATTGTTCATGGGAAGAATCTGTCTTGCTCCATTGCAGGAAAGAGCACTCAGCAGCCTGTTACGACCCACCATTGAACAAAGTAACTTTGGGATCTTAAACACAGGTGCAGAGACATTTGATTTTGTTTGCCACTAAAAGCTTTGTGCTTTTGAGTTTGGTCACTGTCAACTGAAAGCTTTGAAGCATGTTTACCATGCAGAAATAAAGAGACAGCATGGGATCAGAGGACAGAATCTTAGTCAGGGAGGGCCCATCCTCGTATTTTGAAAGGAAGGAATCTCTTAAGGGTCTCAGGTCTCTAGGAAGAGATGGTGAAAGGCTAGGGAGGTGGCAGGCTGGGGAGGTGGCAGGCTGGGGAGGTGGCAGGCTGGGGAACTGGCAGGCTGGGGAGGTGGCAGGCTGGGGAGGTGGCAGGCCATTTAGCTGTCACGCCTGGACAGAGAGAGGTGAGAATTCCATACCTTTCTTGCTACTGTGAAATATCAAGTGAGAACAAAGGGTAGGAAACTAGACAGCCTCTGTCAGTATTTCTAAAAGTCAAGTGATAGGTGGTAAATCTACTAAAAATGTGTCAAGATGCTTGTCAAGAAAATAAAAGAGCCAGGCATGGCCCATGCCTGCAATTCTAGTACTTGGGACGTTGACACTGGAGGATTGGGAATTTGAGTCCAGCCTGGGCTATATATAAAAACTAAATAGATGGAAAAAGAAAATACTTTGAATCATATGTCCTTTTGCAAGGGTCTCTGATAGTAGTAATTGCCATAGGAAAATTCTGAATAATTATCTAGAAACTGTGCAATAGATTGTTATGGTTTCATTACCTTAGATAAGATATTATATAATTATTTTGCTTATTTATTCATTTTGCTTTATTGGTTATACTTAAAAGTGCCAATTGTGAGGCATGCTGTTCAAATATGACATAAAAACTGGTCATGCGACACATGTCTTTTCTGTAGAGAAAATAAAATTTGATTTTTGACTTACAGCATGTTTTCAAGCAAGGTAACCTAATCAAAGCATTGAGACCCACTTTGTGGATAATCGAGTTTAGAGCTGCACTGGATTATAAATCTTTACATTGCAGAGTGCGTCACTACCATTGCACTTTTCCACAGCTCTGTTTCTTTTCTCTGCTTATTTAAAAACTTTGAAGTTGCCCCACATTTAGAAGTGTATAGCCTTTGGGTGTTTTTTTTTTTTTTTTAATGCCATAATAAGCATTTTTTTAAAAGCACACAGCTTTAGACGCCTTAACATTCCATCACTTGACTTTTCTGCAATGGTTAAACATCCTGACTATTTGAGTTAAACTATTTTAAATACTATGATGACCATCTTGACACATCATCATTTTTTTAACTTTTATTTTCTGTGCGCATGTGCATATGCATGCCATGGCACACAAGCACAAGTCAGAGAACCAACTTCTGAAAGTTGGTTCTTGCCTTCTACCATTGTGGGTTCCAGATACTGAATTCAGGTTGTCTGGTTTGGTGGGATGTGCCTTTACCTGCTAAGCCATCTTGCTGGCCCTTTGTTTGGGGGGCAGGGGGTACATCTTTCTATGCAGTTCAGCTCAGAGGAGATGAATAGTGAAACAGCACACATCAGAGTGCCACCATTTGTGCAACATGGGGTTGGGTATGGAGCCCCAGCTCTACATTGCTGCCATGGCAGCCTTGGCCTGTGTTTGCCCGAAGCAGCTTTGTGCTTCTTAAAAACCGAGGAACATGATACAGCTATCTATACTATGTATTGATGTTGAGGGCAGTTTTAACAGCGTGTCCATCCCACTACCAGAAACAAATCATGTCTCCATACTTATTCTGTGCCACCAGAGCCCAGAAGTCAGATCAGGTATCATTCGGTGCTTGGTGAGCGTGAAGCACAGATGAAGGATCCCTCACTAGTGACTGTGGCATGCTCGTAACACCTATTTCATACCTGGCTCATGTTTCTGGGGTTCTCAAGAAAACAAGTAGAACTGTGGTCCTGAGGAAATTTTTCAGATGCTTCCTACGAACCTGACCCTGGAAAAAGACTGGCATCATCTCACCTACTGCCCTACTGCTGTTCAGTGTTGACCAGTTTTCCAGGTTCTCTTCCCAAATTATTTCCTGTGCAGGATTCCTTTAGACTACAATCATTTTCCTATAACATCCTTCTAACCCCAAGTAGGTATTCTATATCATAACTTTGTTTGGCTTCAGTCACCATCTCTTTTTTAGAACTATGAATTTGAATTATTATCAACCAATCAACTTGGTCAGGTTAAAAAAACCCATGCAGGCTGGGGGTTTTCAGTCGATAGAGTACTTACCTCACATGCACTAATCCCTGGATTTGATTCCCCAGTACCACACATAAACAGGCACTCAGGAGGTAGAAAAAGGAAGGTGGGAAGTTCAGGGTCATCCTCAGCTACTTAGTGAACTGAGCCAGTTGGGCTACATGAGATTTCTTCTTAAGAAAAGAGGAGAAGGGAAGGGGAGAGGGAGTAGAAAATCCACACAACAGAAAAAAGGAAGTTCAGTCTCATCCACTATCAGGCTTCTTGCTTTGGATTTGAATCATGGAAGGACATAGCAGCCATTATAAAAGGAAGCTATTCCTTAGCAAGTTAGTCTTCAGCATACCTCCAACCTAAAATGTGATGAGGCGAAGTTGGTATTTATGCAAAGTACATGCTGTACACAGCCTCCATCTAGAATCAGTAGGGTAGATGAGAAAATATTTATTGCCTTGTCCATTGTAGAGGTAATGGGGGAAAATTGGTTTCTAGATGAAGCATAACAAATTAACTATCAGTGTGTGTGCATGTGAACCATGTATGCAGGGTTTGCAAGGCACCGTTTACAAGCAGAGCCTAGGGCTTCTCTGCTTCACACATGTGACATCCTGGCCATGTATGTCCCTGTGCCCATTCACCTTGGTAGACAGAAAAGTGACTTGCCACCTGCCTCTATAATCCCTGAGTCCATGGGCATCCTTTACACTTGTATTGTAGTTTCTTCTCTTCTCCAACCTGCTCTGTGTTTTTGCCAAGTCCTGTGTCTTGGTGTGAAACAGATCACTGCAAAATGGATGTGAAGGCTAGCTGTCTGTGGACTCAGGGGCGGGAGGGTAGGGGGTGTTATTGGTTGCTTTTGTCACAGGAAACAGTGCACCTCAGTAATTTATATTTAGGCCTGAAATTGTATGTATAAATAACATAATGGAAGATACTTAGGGTAGGATAAGCATTTCAACGGATTCACCTTCTCTAAACCACTGTACCATTAGTCCATTGACTCTACCAAACAAACAAACAAACAAACAAACACAAACACAAACAAACAAAATACCTTTGCTCACACTCAGCTCAAATTTGAGGAAGAAATCTCAGAATTCAAAGCTCCATCAAGCCACTTCACTTTTAAAAAAATTTGTTTAAACCTATAATGGGGTGGGGTGCTGTTGCAATCCCCCAGCAAGTGCCCCTGCCATCCTGTGCATTCTATAGGTTAGACAACAGTTCTGAATTCTGTAGGTCAGATGAGAGCTTCTGGTGCCCCAAGTTTTGGACTGCCCCTTCCTGAGCTACCTTTAGAGCCAGTGCCCAGGCAAGGATGGTGGGAGCATTTGACTATAGAAAGCATTTGATCCTGGGGGATGGAGAGAAAAACCAACATAGGTAGAATGATGAGGTACAGAAAGTGAAGTACAGATAATTTTAAGGAAACTTTCCTCCTTTGTTATGAAGAACAAGTCCTTGATAAAGAACCATCCAACCAGGATTAGTAAATCACCCCTGTAATCCCAGGGCTAGAGGCTAAGGCAGGAAGATTGACAAGAGTTTGAGACCAGCTTGGGCTCCAAGGTAGACCATATTTCACCACCTCCCACACCAAACAAAAGAAATGCTATGGAGACTAGAGTCTTGGGTTAGGTCATGAAAGGTTGCATGGGTCATACTTTTGGGGATGCTTAGAAGAGGAAGAGGCTGGTCTGCTGAGCTGAGGAGGTATCAGCAGAACAACTTGGGAGTTAGAACATGTCCTGGAGGGCTTGAGCAGTCAGATGTGTGGGAAATGGCAGCAACACGGAGGCTGGAGGGCAGGTTTCGTTGTGGTCGTCCTTAGTTTTTAGGGGGAAAAGAAAGCAGGAGTGCTCAGTTCAGCGAGGCTTTATTTTTGAAGCAAAATAAAGTGCATTTGTTTCTCGTTTTACAGTATCAACACCAAGCCTAAGAGCATTCAGCTCTTTTTATGAGCACAGGTGACTCAGGACTTGTCTATGTAGTGGATCTAGGACTTGTAGGCCTGAGAGAGAAGGCAAACCAATATCACCTTTGCCACTTTTCCCTTCTTGGAGTTCTAGTGCATTCTTGGGTCTGGTTCATGGTGCTTAATTCTTATGTCACCAGTAGCACAGGTGAAATCCAGAGTCTGTCCATCACAGCTGTACAAAGCAAAGATGTGCTTGTAATCTGTCAATAGAAAAATGACACCATCTGTTGGCAATGTAGAAAATGACACTGACAGTGTCACTGAAGGTCAGGTATTAAATCCACAATTATAGAAAGGTCTGGTGTGTGGATTGATGCCAGATAATAAGGAACATTCATTTTAAAGAAGATGCTCATAGAATTAGAATAATTAATGTCCATAACTTCCTCTTGTTACCTGTCATATGTTCTTTCTCATAGGTAAAATGTTTAAGTTTATAAATTTCAAAATGGTAGAAAAATGCACCAGTGGTTTTTGGCCCTATGTTAACGGTGATTGTAAATAAGAGCATGTGCCATGTAAATTAATTATGGAAGTACAAATGCATTGCAGCTTTTGAAGGGGTGGGAGCTGGGGTGGGTGTGAAGGCGATAGAACACCTTGGTTCTTGCCACAATAATTCAAGAGTCTAATTTCCTAGCATTCAGGAGTCTTAAACCTTCTGTGTTTGTCCCCAGTTTTAGTATTCATGAGGCCCATCTATGCATTAAGAATAAGACAAAACAATGACCCACTATAGCAGGAAAAACCAGCCCATCTTTTGACAGAGGATTTTCGGTTAATTTATGCAGGCCCCTTTGCACTTCAGCTTTTTCCCCACTGGTTGCTAGGCAACCACTTGAGTTACTGCGCATGCTTCTTTTATGATAACTGTCATTATGATTATTTTTTAATTATACAACTGGGACCGTGGATTAAAACAGCATATTGTCACTTGTGCCTTGCCACTGCCTCTCAGTGTTCCCCCACACTGGTGCAATCACCTTCCAAAATTTACATGCCAGGGTTTTATGATTATCTTTTGATGTCTCTGGCTTCACAAAGGAACTAGAGATGGCATCATAAAAAGAGACAGAATTTTTTTATATGAAAAATGACTATACCGTATATCACAAGCTGTTATTGATTCAGGAGGCCAAATCAGGTATTAGGATCTTGAACCTAAATTATACATCTTTGTTCTTTTAGCCATGCCTGCTTTCGGTACTTAGTGACGTGAAAGGCTT
Source organism: Nannospalax galili (assembly GCF_000622305.1). Classification (NCBI taxonomy): domain Eukaryota; kingdom Metazoa; phylum Chordata; class Mammalia; order Rodentia; family Spalacidae; genus Nannospalax; species Nannospalax galili. The sequence goes on along the minus strand of NW_008345602.1, from coordinate 3,177,479 downwards.
GTATTGCTTTGCAGCCTGTTCTTTAGAATTGCAAAATGCTAAACATTTCTATTAAACCTGCTTTTCAATAAACCCACCCTGAATTTGGGGGAGGGCGCAGCATGAACCCTAGAAATATTCAGTATGCACATTAGCCAAATGCATTTGTTCTTTTGGTCCAAATTGCTCCACAAACATGAGTGCACTTAAGTGGCGTGAAGGAGTTCCTCCGGCAAGTGATTGATAGAGGAATGAGGGGCTCATGGCGTGTACAGCACGGGAAAGGTGTAAGATGGAAAGGACGTCAGGAGTCACACAGGCTTTCCATTTGCATTGTTCTGTATATTTTAACATTATTTTGAGTTATCTTCTAAATATAAAGTGAATTTGAAGACAAAGGCGCATGGGAATCATGTCTGTGTGCTTTCTTTTAAGCAACTCTATTATTTAAAATGGGATTTGGGGCTGAATACGTTATTTTAAATATTTCTATCATGATGAAGAGAGATTTGCTCTGACAGGAATCCGCAGTGCACTTCCCACATTGTTTATGTGACAGAAATGGGACCCTCATATGAATGCTTTCATGTGATTTGAAGTTAGCACAAGGGGCGTCAGCCTCCAGTGCAGTTGTGGGCTTTTCCTCCATGTACAGAGCCCCATGGCTGTGTGTCTGGGACCTCCTTTGCTTTGTTGACATTCTCTGAATGTCTGCTTTGTTTCTGTTTGTTTCCCCCATCCTGCAGTTCAGGGCGACAGCTCAGTGAAGTCTTCATTCAGTTACCTTCCAGGAAAGAGTTACCAGAATACTATGAATTAATTAGGAAGCCAGTGGATTTCAAAAAGATAAAGGTAGACACTTTGTTCACTAACTTTATTCTTCAAGTAAATGAAGGAGATGCATGGATGCGCTGGAGTGATTTTAGGTGGGGCTGGGTAGTGGCCTCCTGTCTGACCACCAGTCTTATAGAAGGCTTGCCCCAGGAAAGGTGGGGATGTCATTGAACCTTCCTATGCATGTTACCTGATTGACAAAAGCTCAGATTATACATTGCATGTTGTTGAGAACCCTGCTCTCCCCTCCACTGCTGCTCACTTGCCATTCTGTGCACCTTCGTCCCCATTGTAAGAAGGAACACTGGTGGGAGGGTGGTCTTAGTCAGTGGCACCCCTGGGGTTGTGCAGCCTTACCCCCCTTGCCAATGCTGAATGCTGTGAAAATGAGGAAATCTAGGCTTTCTTAAACAAGTAATGGTGATTATATTTTCTACTACCTCTTTTATTTTGTCCAAAATTCCCATCAGGAGAGAATTCGTAACCATAAGTACCGGAGCCTGGGTGACCTGGAGAAAGATGTCATGCTTCTCTGTCACAATGCCCAGACCTTCAACTTGGAGGGATCCCAGGTATGTGTCAAGTTGTCTGAGAAGGGTCTAGCCTTAAACATGCCTAGGTTCTCTTAAGCTAAGTGAAGCATTTCATTTTTATGTTTTCAATCATTATTTCCACCCTGACAGAAGGAAAATGAAAACTGAAAGCCCGTATTCTCTGTCTGTGTGTGTCCCTGGCAGGTTCTGCTCATACTGCTTGAGGCTTGCCTTCCCATTAGAAGAGGAATTCAGATAAGTCATTGAAAGTAATGCTGAAAGGCTGGGTGCTATTTTTGCTTTGAAAGAGATTTGAAATACATTTAAAAAAAATTTTTGATTTATTTTTATTTTATGTTCTACGAGTGTTATGCCTATATGTATGTAAGTGCGCTGGTATCCTGCAGGAGAGTGTATCAGAGCCCCTGGAACTGAAGTTACGAACAGCTGTTAGCCACCATGTGGGTGCTGAGATTCGAACCTAGGTCTTTTGCACAATCAGCCAGTGCTCTTAACTGCCGAACCATCGCTCCAGTCCAAAATTTGATGATAGTTCATTTTCCTGAGTATAAACTCACATCAGGAGTTCAGAGTACTACCATTTAAAACAAAACAGAAGGTGGAAAAGTATCTAATTGTTTTTCAAAATCTTTCATTTATCAGCCCCTTTCCAATTCTCTGTCCTCTTCTTCATAGTGAGAAAGTCTGTGTAAGTAACAGTGAGTCTGTTAACATGAGGAAGAAGATGATTCCGCTTTAGTTACAGCTCAGTTATGTTCACTTTCTCTAGAAACCCCTCTCCACCCCCCAATCTGTCTTTCTGGCCTCATAAGCCAATATCCAGGTAATGGAGAAAGAGCAAGTCGGGTCAAGTGATGCAGATACACTGTGCGTCCCCTTTCTGTGTTTTGAGAGAGTAGCATGTTGCCTGTCAGAGTCCAGTCCCACAGCCAGGAACTGACAGTGCTGCTGCCATGCATCTCTTCAGTCATAACCTCCAGCCTATCTCCTATCACTCCTTTCTCACCCCTTATGGGATCTTTCTTACCCTGAAGATCTGTCACCCTCAGGTCTCTGGCAGATTTTGTCCCAGTGGTCCCATCCCACCGTGTCTCACTCCATCCTTCCTTTTCCTCTTGTCCTCTATGCTCCCCCTACGTTGCACTGCCACTTTCTTGAATGTGTGGGCCGTTTTTATAGTACAAAGAATTCATTCGTGGAGCACAGAAGCCATTCTTTTTCCTTTACAAATTGTTTTGGAATTGTGATAAAATGATAACATAGACTTTATCATCTTAACCATTTTTAAGGGTACAGTTCTCAGAAGTGTTGACATTGTTTCTGTGCTTGTTGAACGTGTCTCTAGGACATTTTCATCTCACAGAACTGAGATGCAGCCATCTTGCCTGTAGCCATTCTCCTCTCCCTTCCCCCAGTTCCTGATAACCACCCTTCTATGTTCTGCGTCTGTGAGTCTAACTACTTTACACACCTCACATGAGTGGAACCATCCAGTGTCTGCCTTTTGGTGTCTGGCTTCTTAGGATTCTTTTGTGTTGTACCAGGTGCAGGAGCTCCTTCCTTGTAAAGGCTGAGTAATGCTCACGCCATACGCTATGTTTTGTTTAGTCATTCATCTGTCTACAGATCTTTGGGTTTTTTTCTAGCTCTTGCCTGTGGTGAATCTTAGGAACACGGGTGTTCAAATATTTCCTCTGGATTCTACTTCTAATGATTTTGAATACATACCCAGTTGTGGGATTTCTGGATCATATAGTAGTTATATTTTCATTTTTTGAGGGAAAGGACTGTTTCTGGACCTCATATTTCCATCTGTGCTGCCTAGGGCTGTGTTCAGGTAGGTACACAAGCTGGAAATAAAGTGTTGATTAGATGAATATTGACTGTGCTGCATGCAGCTCAGCAACAAGGAGAGGGTTTTAAAGGTTTCTCTGTAATTGTATCGCCACAATATTTATAGAACAATTTAAATGAGTGTGGTTTTTTTTTTTTTTATAAAAAAAATATTGTTTGGGGGCTAGAGAGATAGGGCTCAGCAGTTAAGGGCACTGGCTGCTCTTCCGGAGGATCCAGGTTCAATTCCCAGCACCCACATGGCAGCTAACATCTGTCCATAACTCCAGTTCCAGGGGATCCGATGGCCTGTTCTGACTTCCACAGGCATTGCACGACACGGGTGCACTTATATGCATGCAGGCAAAACACTCATACACATGAAATAAAAATAATAGTTTTTGTTGTCAAAAATGTGACTATCTTATTCACCTGTCTCCCCCCAAGCACATGCTTTTAACATGAATTCAATTCACATAGGCATTAGTGACGGGCTTGGGACATGGATCAGTGTTTGTACTTGCCACAGTATAAGGACCAGAGTTCAGATCCCTAGAACCCAGTGCTGGGAGGTGTAGCAGCCTCCTTGTAATTCTGGCATGTATTAGGTAGAGACAGGGAATCCTAGAGCAAGCTGACTGGCCAGACTAGCTGTATCAATGAACTCTGGATTTAATTGAGAGACCCTGCCTTGGTGAATAAAGTAGAGAATAATTGAGGGAGCATTCTGACATCATTTGGGGGCCTCCACACATGAAATGCACATGAAAACAAAAACGCTAGTATAAAAATAAAGCTGGGGTCTTTGTATAAGGAGTAACACAATGCAAATATGAATCTGGGGGCCTCTGGTTACAGTGTTTAACAGATGCTGCCTTGACCACTTAGATCTATGAAGACTCCATTGTCCTACAGTCAGTGTTTAAGAGTGCTCGGCAGAAAATCGCCAAAGAAGAAGAGAGTGAGGATGAAAGCAATGAAGAGGAGGAGGAAGAAGATGAAGAGGAGTCAGAGTCAGAGGGTAAGCCCAGGCATCTGGTCCTGCACTTCCGCATGGCCCTCGCCACCTACAGGAGCTTTTCCAGGAATTCCTGAAGGCTGTATACTTAACCTGCTCATTCCCAGCTTCCTCCGCTATTAAAGTTGAGCTTACCAAGTATTAGGATTGACCAGTGCTCACTGGAAACATTCTACCCATGCTGCCTTTGGATGTTGGAACAACACTGGTGTGAACACCACCTTGTGCACTCCTTAGCATATTTGTCTGACATCTACAAGGCTTGAAGGAAGTAGACTATTAGGCTCCATCCCACTGTTTCTCAATCAGTAGCCTGCAGTGGGGCCCAAGCACTTATTTCTAATGAGTTCCCATAGGATCCTGATGGGCCCAGGCCACACTTGGACAGTCAGCCATTGCTTTTGAAAATAATGTCACACTAAGCTTACTACACCCATGATTATGGCCTTCAGTATAGATAATGCTTTTAAATATGTTATATGTCCAGGTGTGGTGGCACACGCCTTTAGTCCCAGCACTTGGGAGGCAGAGGCAGGTGGATCTCTGTGAGTTCCAGGCCAGCCTGGTCTACATAGTGAGTTCCAGGCCAGCTGGGGCTAAATAATTCCTGTTTAGCACAAGGTGACTTGGAAAGTTTTAAAAATTTTGTAATCCCGTTATCTATAGTACAGTACTTTAAGAAGTGGCTTCTAGTTTTTTTACATGTTATTTTGTAGCATAATTTTCTGACTCTGAGATAGATTATATACTGTTAAAACATTCATGAATATATCTTGATTTTACTGATTAACTTGAAATTGTTTTTTTTTCCATTTTAAATAATGCTATCTGAAACATTCTCATCCATAAATCCTTGAAAACAGTTTTAAAATACCTGCTCCATGCATATTGTCACCCAGAGTTGCATTTGTGTCCTCACCAGCCTTGTGCCTGAGTCCCTTTCTCCACAGCCTTATTCTGTCTTTCGTCTGTTTTCCATTTAACATTTCTCAATCTCATATGCTTTTTCACTAGTTCTAATATGCCACCATTTTATGAACAAGTCTGCATAGTTTGTCTTAGCTATTTATTTTATCATTTTAGAGCCAGGGTTCTTTTTCGGAGAGAGGGTTTCATGTCATATATCCCAGGCTGGCCTTGAATTGACCATGTAGCTGAGGATAACTTTGAACATAATTGGCTTGCACCAGCACACCCAGTTTATACAGTGCTGGGATCAAACTCAGGGTGTCACGCATGCTAGGCAAGCACTCCATCAGTGGAGCTGCATCCCCAGCCCCACATGATGCGCTGGAGGAATGCTCCCTAACCTGTACTGCGCTCTTCAATCCTTGCAAACTTTGCCCTTTCAGAAGAGATTCTTCTTTTGTTTATTTCCAAATTGAGAAATACCCAGTATGGCTAGCTGATAGCATTAATTTTTAGCCCACCTCCCATCTTTATACTTTTTCATTAATAGGTAGGCTTTTTGTCTCCAGGCTTACCTTCCTATCCTAAGATACTCCACCTAAGGCTTGTCATCATATAGCACATTAAGCAACAGACATCTGGGTAGAATGGCTATAAACCTTGACTAGGAATTCTGCTTTGTGCACTGGGATTGGCCAGCCATTTGCTCTATTTGAGATGAGGGAAGGGCACATGCACTACCAGAGTTGAAAACAGCCTGGCTCTCATCTCTGCTGTTACCCTACAGTCCCCTAGGAGACAGCATTTTTGTCAATGTCTGGTTACCGTCAAGAAGTCTGAAAAATGTCATCTTGGATTTTTTGTGCACTGATCACTCCTTCACTGTAATACCTACAGCCAACTTGAGATCCACCAAATATGATACTCTAGGGAACTTGGCTTGAGTGAGAGGCCCACGTTCGCCTGACCTTACCCTCAGATACTAAGAGTGGTGTCTGTGGGCTTCCTGTTTTAGAATGTGCCTGCAGAGGTGTCCTTGGTTCTTGCTGTCCTAGGTTCCTTTCTGTTGCTGGGATAAAGCACCTATCAAAACCAACTTGGGGAGGAAAGGGTTTATTTCATCTTAAAACTCCCAGGCCATAATCCATCACTGAAGGAGGTAAGGGCAGAAACTCAAGGCAAGAACTGAAACAGAAACCGTGGAGGAATGCTGCTTACTGGCTTGCTCGCCTACCTTTCTTATACAACCCAGGCCTAGGGATGGCACCACCCACAGTGGGTTGCACCCTCTTACATCAGCCAGGCATCAAGAGAATACTCCACAGACAGGCCCACAGGCCATTCTGATGGAAGAAGTTCCTTAATTGAGGTTCTCTCTTCCCAGGTGTGTTAAGTTCACAAGGAAGATTAGCTATCACAATTGGGGTGCACACCTGTTTCTGTGCTGTAGCACTTTGAACTCTTGAGAGCAGAAATGAGTGCTGTCTTCCTGAAGATGGAATTTGACAGCTGTTAGAATTCTACCACGTGGCTACTTCATTGTGTCCCCCAAGTCTGTCAGTGTGGGTTGACAGTAGCTTTAACTGGGGAGCTGGTTAAATATGTTATGGACTAAATTGTATTTACTTTGCAAATGTTAAAAAGAATTAAAGTAGCAGGTGTGAGCTGATACCTAAGAATCTCATCCCTACGTAAGTAAAAAACAAGATGTGGAATATGGGTCTGCATGAAGATCCCATGTAATGATTCAGATATTTGTATATGCATATGTATTTCTGTTTGAATTATTTTATGATAGACCTTAGAATTATATATACATAGAGAGAGATGTATTAACAAGTATAAACTATCCTTTTTTTTTTTTCTGGAAATAATCACCAGAAAGAAACAGTAGGAAGAGAGACGTGAGAATTGATAAAGGAAATGTGTGGTCAATTTTACGTTCCATTTCCTCTCTATGTTAAAAATATTACTCAGCTACTTGACTTTTTAAGTCAGCTAGAGTGATCTATATAGTACGGTTGTTGGCCTCTTGAGTTTAGCCATCAGGTGGCAGGAAGAGGACCCAGTCCCCGGCTCTGAGGTCTCCATCCTTCCTGCCCTCCATCTTGTTTTCTGTTTCTTGTGACCATGTCACTTACCTGATGTACCTTCCAGATAGAGACAGTGGGGTAAACAGGCTGCCTTTGGGATACTCAAGGCACTTGGAGAGGTTGGGTTTGTTACCTACTGGTGGGACAATTTTACTATCCTTGAAAACACTTTATTGTGAATCCTCAGTGGAGTCTGTCTTGTTTCTCTCATAGCAAAATCTGTTAAGGTGAAAATCAAGCTCAATAAAAAAGACGAGAAAGGCCGGGACAAAGGAAAAGGCAAAAAAAGGCCAAATCGAGGCAAAGCCAAACCCGTTGTGAGTGATTTTGACAGCGACGAGGAGCAGGATGAGAACGTGAGTGTGCAGGCCTAGGCGGAGGCAGAGGCATCTCGATCCTACCTGGACTGCGGGGGCAGGGG
>NW_008345602.1:3123719-3169030 GCF_000622305.1 Nannospalax galili | reverse complement strand
GGCCGGGGGGTGGGGCTGAGGTTTCAGTGCTGGGAATGGAACAGAGCTGTGAGGTTTAGAACAAAGAGTCTGTTTGTGTGTGTGTGTGTGTGTGTGTGTGTGTGTGATCAGTTTCAGTTCTCTTTTCAGTTTTCCCCAGCACATACTTTCCCATACAGTTTTCTTCATGGATGGTTAATATTTCATATCTGTCACATGCAGCATGATGCAAGTATATAGAAGATCAGATGAAATAATGGTTAGGAGGGAAAAATGAGAAGAAGCATTGTGATGATACTGTTTTTTATTCTGGTGCCTTGCAATTAAATACCCAGAGGTGTTCTTTTTAATATCTGGTAATTTTAAGCATTTGTGAATCTAGGCACCTTCCTGTATGATGAACACTTAAGGTTTATATTAGCATCATAACATAGGTGTCACTTAGGTTCTGTTCCAGGTGATGGAGTGAGCGAATGACAGGGTCTGAATCTAGATGCCAGGGGCATCACACAGTCTAGCAGGGTTGTCCCTGCCTGTTTGGGAGAACAGCAGGCAGAAACTTTTCCAGTCCCCTCCTTTTAAAACTCAATTTCCTTGCCAGGCGTGGTGGCGCACACCTTTAATCCCAGCACTCAGGAGGCAGAGGCAGACGGATCTCTGTGAGTTCGAGGCCAGTCTGGTCTACATAGTGAGTTCCAGGCCAGCTGGAGCTACAGAGAGACCCTGTCTCAAAAGAGACCAAAAAAACCCTCCAAATTTCCAAAAGAGTTCAGCTTCCCTACCATCCAAGTCCTACACATTTTCCATCCTGGAAAGACAGTTTTCCACGTGATTTTCCTTCAACACCTTGCCACTGTGGCAGCCTGACTAGAAAGTTCTAGAATTTGACTTCTTATATTTAAGTTATAGTTAAAATATAGTGTTTTCTTTAGGTGACTTACCAGTGAGAATTTTTCTTCTCCCATGAATTTTCTAAAACTGAGCTAAAAAGAGAAATTGTTAACCATAAACTTTAGAAACCAAAGGAACAGACAGCAACCAAGAACCCACTGCTTGGGATTTTCAGTTCAGCCTTCCCCTTCTCAGTATAGAGACGGCCTATGCCTCTTAGGGCTCTGTTCACTGAAAGAGATCTGGAGCACTAACTCCAAAATGCCATTGCCTTTTGTCTTTTTTCTTCCAGGAACAGTCAGAAGCCAGCGGGACTGACGATGAGTGAGCCACGTGGATCTGCTCTAACCGTGGTAGAACTGAATAACTTCCTCCCTTCTCTCTTTTCTCCCCAGTGAGTTCACTTGTCATTTGGGCACTGGGTTATTTCTACATCCTCATTGTCATCTATAAACTAGCTTTAGGATAGTGCCAGACAAACATATGATATCATGGTGTAAAAAAGCGCGCGTGCACATACACACACACACACACACACACACACACACACACACACAAATATTTGTAACATATTGTGACCAAATGGGCCTCAAAGATTCAAAGATTAAAACAAACAAAAGCTTTTGATGGAAAAGATGTGGGTAGATAGTATATTTCTATGGGTGGGTCGAATTTGGTAACGGATTGATTGTACCTGGTTTTATCACCTGTTCTGACAGGCAGATTTTTGTCTTTTTGTAGCACTGATAACCAGGAGAAGCCATTAAAAGCCACTGGTTATTTTATTTTTCATCAGGCAATTTCTGAGATTTTTATTTGTTCAGTATTGTTTTTTTTTTACACTGTGGTACATATAAGCAACTTTAATAGGTGACAAATGTACAGTAGTTAGATTTCACCTGCATAGACAGTTTTCCATTTTATGCTCTATGATCTGAAGAACAAAAATGCTTTTTGACTTGTATAAGATTTATGTCTACTGTAAACATTGCTTAATTTTTTTTCTTTTTTGCTCTTGGTTTTTAAAAACAGAGTTTTGTTGAAAACGCTATTGAATATTGCAATCTGTAGAGTGTACTGGATAGCTTCTTTGTCTACCCGATCTCCTACGTTGCCAATGTGTATTGTCTCCTTCGCCCCAAAGTGTACTTAATCTTTGCTTTCTTTGCACAATGTCTTTGGTTGCAAGTCATAAGCCTGAGGCAAATAAAATTCCAGTAATTTCGAAGAATGTGGTGTTGGTGCTTTCCTAATAAACCAATAATTTACCTTGACATATGTTGCCTCTTCTTTTTTGAGTCCTAGGGTGCTGAAACCCTTGGGCTGGGCTTGACATGGAAGCTTCCCTCAGAGAACTGGGAAAGATCTTGTTGTATAGAATACATGGTAGTCGGGGAAAGAGAGACCCAGAAATGATCTAGGTGTATGCCCAGAGAGAGATGGTCACTTTCCTGACTAAACTCAAATAGTGGAAGAGGGCTGCCGTGAGTCAAGCGGCACTCATTTCCTGTTGAGCTTTGTTGCGTGGCTTAGATTGTCTCTGTTAGAAAATTGCTAAAGCTGTTTTTATTTGGAAGACTGGCTCAGTGAATGCCCATATATGCCTCCAACTGAGATTTGACAATAAGGTACAGTTGTCACACACTTTAGCACAAATCCAGAACAGGTGACCACAGTAACACTGCCACAAAAGGAGTCAACAGTCAGATAGCTGACATACAGATCATGATCATTTTCTGTTTAAATTGGTTTTCAGTTCAATCTTAGTATCTTTTATCTTTATTTTATGTGTATGAGTGTTTTGCCTGTATGTATGTAAGTGTACCACATGCACCCAGTGTCTGCAGAGGCCAGAAGAGGGCACTGGATCCCCTGAGACTGGAGTTACAGTTATTAGCTGCCATGTGGGTGCTGGAAACTGAACCTGGGTCCTCTGTAAGAGCAGTCAGTGCTCTTAACTACTGAGCCATCTCTCCAGCCCCTCAATATCTTTTTAAAGCTTCTAAATATTTTATTATTTTTATTTTATGTGTGTGAGTGTACTACCTACATGTGTGTAAGTGCACCCATGTTGTGCAGTGCCTGTGGAGGTCAGAAAATGGCACTGGATTCCCCTGAACTGGGGTTATAAATGGTTGTTAGCCACCATGTGGCTGCTGGGAACTGTACCTAGGTCCTCTGCAAGAGTCGAGGACCAAAGATTGACACATCCTTTCCTAAGGAACTGCTGACAGGATCAAAATGCCAGAGTTTTCTTATATCACTAATGGATGGTTTAAAACTTTCTTTCTAGAATCCTCTAAGGAGCAGTGGAGGATCCTTGGGTTTATAACAGGTGAAATTTCCAATGTTATATTAGAACATAGTCCTCCTAAGAAATGTTTTCATTTTCCTAAATGTTAGTGGGCTCCTGTCTTCCTGTCTGTTTCCAGTTACTCTGAGCATTCCAAAGTATTGTGTTTCACTTCTTGGTTTGTTTGTGGGAGTTGCTGCATTGCAGTAGGATCAGAGACTTCCTTCAAAGGAGACGTCATATTAAGTTTTCTTACAGAGATGATTTGGTATCAGTTCAAAGAAAACAGTCGTTTTTTTTTTTTTTTTTTTCCCTTCCATTTCTATATTTCCCATGCTCTTTTTGGCTTCCTAGGCATTGCTGTTGCAAAGCCGTCAACGCCATGTGTTTGTGGTTTAGGAGCTTTGTGTGTGAAGAGTGTGTGCTCTACCCTGCTGCTGTATTTGCTGAGCTGCTCTCCCTGAGCCATCATACTCATCCTGCCCAGCACATGAAGCACCCCTTCCTCCACTGTCTCTGTACTGTATATACTGCCCATCTGTTAGTCGCGCTATAGTTTTTTTAGTTATCAGTCCAACTCGCAGTATTGCTGTGCTTATGTTCAAGTAACAAGTTCAACAGTAGCCCAATTTCATATCATTCATCACTTTATCTTATTGCGTAAGCACTGTGTCATTTCACATGATCACAAGAAGGGTGAGGACAGTATGATACTCTTGAAAGAAACCCCACGTTAACTTCTGTCAGCTTTCCATTGGTATAACACATACCTGAGCTAATGAATCCATAAAGAGAACAAAGGTTGATGCCAGCTCAGTTTTAGAGCTTCCAGTTTGTGATCAGTTGGTCCTGTTGCTCTGATTGCGGCAGCAAATCATGGTGGAAACAAATGTCTAAGAATGAGAGGGACCAGGGTCTCACAATTCTCTTCAGAGGCATGCCCCCAGTAACCCAGACTTCCCACAGACAACTGGCTCCCACAGTTCCCTTCAGATGCATGTCTCTGGTAACCTTCAGCCACCTTCCATATATTGCCTCCTGGGGAAATACAAGCCTTTAAGACATAAGCCTTTGGGAGACCTTCAAGATCCAAACTATATCAATATTGTTATAACTCTTATTTCTTTACTGGTTATTGTTAAGTCTTTATGTAGTTTATAAATTGGACTTTGCATGCATTATGGTTGAAAAGTGTTTATCAAGAGCAGCACTATTAATAGTTTCAGGGGTCTTCAAATGTATCCCTGTGGAAAAGGAGAACTACCATATAGCTTTAGTCAGGTCCCCAAGGTGCACATCTCTGCAGAGGGATTCCCAAGCACATTTCCTGTGGAAACTCCAGAGCCACCCTTCTCAGAGCAGACCTTGAGTGCCTCGCCCCAGCCTAGCTTGGCAAACATTTTGGCTGTCTCTGTCCAAGTTAAGATCTGTGCTCTTGGAGCTGGAGAGATGGCTCAGCAGTTAAGAGCACTAGCTGCTCTTGCAGAGTACCCAGGTTCAGGTCCTAGCACCCACACGATGGCTAACAACCATCCACAACTCCAATTCCAGGGGATCCAATGCCTTTTTCTGACCTCCGTGGGCATTGCATAACATGGGTACACCTACCTACAAGGCAATACACTCACACATAAAAATAATAATTTTTAAAAGACATGGGCTCAGAGTGTGGGCCTAAATGAGATGATTTTCACAGGTCTGGCCTTTAGAATGGCATATTCTCCATAGAAACCTCTTTAGTGTACATCAAAGTGTACCAGATACAACCACATATCCTTCAACTGCATGATGCTTTTTTTAAAGAAATTTGCTGTGGCTAGAGAGATGGCTCAGGGGTTAAGAACACTGAGTATTCTTGTAGAAGACCCAAGTTCGAATCCCAGCACCCATATGGCAGCTAACAACTGTCCATAACTCCAGTTCCAGGGAATCCAAAAGCCTCTTCTGTCCTCCGCGGGCATTGCACAACACAGGTGCACTTACCTACATGCAGGCAACATACACGCATACACACACACACACACACAATATGTTGCCAGGTGATGTCCTCACTTTGTGAATTTTATGCAGTATGCTTATATAAACATATGGCTGCAACATCACCAGATAATTTTGTGTACCACTGTTGTATATGCAGTCTGGAAAATTATTAAGTAGTATGTGACTACAATGTAGCAGGAATAGAAGGGTTTGTAAGACTCTCCTTTTCTAAAATTGCTTATTTTTCCATAAAGTATAATTTTTTTAGTTGAGAAACTGAGATCATGGTCCTGACCTAGATTCCTGCCTTCGTCACAGACTTATTTGAGCTTCGGTTTCCTCTGAAAAAATGTGGAATGAATGTCCTTTAATTCTAATCTTGTAGTTCATATATACCTTTATGTTGTTAAATGTTTCTACTATTTAGAAAAAAAAATGACAAATGTCTTTAAGAAATCCCAGAAAGATTCACAGACTTAAAAGGTGGCTTCTAGCCAGTCTTGGTGGTACAACCTTTGATCCCAGCACTCAGAAGGCAGAGATAGGCAGATCTCTGTGAGATCCAGGCCTGCCCCGTCTACATAAAGAGTTCCAAACCAGCTAGGGATTCCAGGAAGACCCTATCTCAAAAAGACCAAAAAAAAATAAAAAAAATGAAAGGTAGCTTCTCAGGGCTCTTCAAGCGTAAATGCTTTCAAAAATCAGTGTTTCTGCAAGCGTGATCTCTGGACCAGCATCATCAGCATCACTCAGGACATGGTTAGTGCAAGTTCTCTTGTTCCTCTGAGACCCACTCAGCCAGAAAGTCCTGGTGAGCCCAACCATGGAACGCATCTTCCACACCGTGTGAGAACCACAGGTCTAAATCTGTCAGATTCACAGCACATCTCTACTCTTTTATTGCTTGGGAGCAGTAGGAGGCCATTTTGGTCTTGATTTCTATGTCTGGTTCCAGCATGAACACCCGGCACCCTGTCATTCCAGTGAAGAAACAGTCAACAGGAATGGAGTAGATGAAAAGACTGAAGACAGTCTTCCTCTCATGTATGTGACAAGGGAGCCATCTTCATGTGGGCCTGAGTTAAGCCTTCTTCAGACTGATACAATGGAAAATAACTGGTTTGCTTCACAGAAAGGTAGTGACACAGTCTCCACTTACAGATGCCGTCTTGTTCCCAGATATTACACAGATATCTTAAAGGAATGAGCAAGTCTCTTCTTGAAATGTACTAAAGAGCTACCTCAAGACAGATGAAGTATAGGGTTTTGCTTGTTTATACATTGTGTGTGTGCATCTAAGATCTTGAATATCTGTTTGGTTGGAGGAGGGGTCCGTGAAACAGGCTGAGGAACAATGACAGATGGGGCTGGGGGCTCAATCTGGTCCGAGTGAGCTGTGTTCATCCTGGAGTGTAGGACGTGAGCTTAGGGGAGGGCACAGTGACAGTTCGAATGATGGCCCATTTTGTGCAAGGAGCCTGTGCTCTGCAGCTCAGTCAATAAGGGTTTCCATCAGAGGTTTGCACATTGAATGAAGCAAGGCCACTGGGTCTGGAGGTGCCAGGGAAGCCAGTTTCCTCTTCATAAACACTGCTTTTGGTTATGTACAAGAAACAGGCCTCGTCCCCTGAACCTGAGGGCTGCTGTACAGTGAGGCTTGCTGTAGGATTGTAAACCTGAGAATGCACACATTCCCTCAAGCAAAGTCATATATTTTTAAATTCAGTTCCTTCTCTAGGATTATACAATGGACGCATGTCTTCTGCAACCAGTGAAATAATACAAAGAGCATTTAGAATTCGCCTCCCACCAGGCAGTTGGCTTTAAAGCCTGATGTGGTCACTGCAGTACCTCTCCTGGTGACATGACCATGTCAGCAGAAATACCGTAGGATGCCAGAACACCCATCACCAGTAGAACTTGTTAATAGGACGAAGCCAAACTTGTTGCTTCCTGCAGTAAGGGAGACCATCACCTCGACACTGTCTTTGGCAGGGTGTGTCTTTCAGTGTTAAGCTTGATTAGGATTCTGTGTATGTCACAGTAGCGTTTAGGATTGGTGGAAATGCCAGGTGAGGATTTTGAGGGAGGCGGTGCTATTAGATGACGCTTTTTCCTGAGGCATTGGTGTGTCTTTCGGGAAGCCCCATAATGAACAGAAGTTTGTATGGGTAAGAGTCTAATGAAAACCATGAGAACTAAATTTTCAATGGAGTCAGCTGTTGTTGGGGGCGGGGTAGACAATTTCAGTTCTCAGCTCTACTCTAAGGATGTTTTGGATTTTCTTTACTTTTTGTTGGCAGCTTGCCTTTCTCACCTGACAATTTCGGAGGTATTTTCCTCTAAGAAACGGGCAGAGACTAACCTTTATCTTCTTATTTTCATCTACTATGGAGAATATTAGGGGTTTTTTTTTCATTATAAAATGAATAAATGCACATTGTGGGAAAGCTAGAAGTACGAGTTATGGGTTATTATGAGTTGAGTGTCCCCTGAGTTGTGTATGTGAAAGGATAGTGCTACTGGGAGGTGGTAGAACTTCAGGAGGTGGAGCTGTGGGAAAGTCCCAGTGCTACCGGGGACTGAGATGCCAGCCAGTTCCCTCTCTGACTTGAGGTCTGACCAGCTTGCACCTAAGAAGCTGCTGGCACAAGTTTTGGCCACTGTTATGTGTTATCCTCCTTAGAAGACAAGCTGGTGGGGCCAACTGACCTTGGGCTTGAACCTCCAGAACTGTGAGTTAAACAAGGTTCCCTCTACTTGATAAGGATCCCTTCTCAAGTAATTTCACTGTAGTGACACAAACCTCTCATAATGTTATTCAAAGACACTGGGTATCTCCAACCTGAGACTTAGAAAATCTCTTTCCCATTCACACAAGAAAAAAGGGGGACAAACTAAACAGTCAACTCTTCTTAGATACAGCAGAGAAGTGTGGTTGCAGGGCAAACTGAAGGGACACACAGGCAGGCCGAGTTGGGATTCGGGAGAGCACTGGCCCAAGGGTAGAATGCTCAGTCACCAGCACTGGGGAGCAAACTTAGCCTAGCATGAAGGAAGGCTCTGGGTGGACAGCTTGGGAACTAAAAACTCTAGGGAGATCCATGTGGGAGGAATTTACTGTCAGGAGTTTCACCTTCAGAAGAAAGACCTGAAATGTATCATTTTGTGCTACTGGAAGAAGGGAAAGGAAGGTGGCCGTCTTTCAATAGACTGAGCGCTCTGCTTCTCAGGTTGCCACCAGGGGAAACTTTTCATTCCAGAAATACTCCACTTCTGATTCCCAGAGAAAGTGGGGGACAAACAAAGTGAGATGCAGCTGTAAACTAATCAGGGTTGCACCCTGGGGTACAGGAGCACTACAGGGCTCTAGAATGCTTCCCCTCCTGAACACATCACCATGTCATTAAAGCACTCCTGTATAACAACGCAGCTATGCACTTAAAAGAACTGCTTCTAAAATGATATTTCAAGTCTTTGGAAACCCAGTGAGAGCAGGCAAGTTGAAAGCAAGGTCACCAAAGGGAAGTTTAACACCTGACACCTACAGCAGGTAGTTAATACAACTCCACCCTGGCCAGGTAAACACAGCCAGATATTAAGACCACATCATATCTGGCTTGCAGAAAAATTAAAAGATAAATAAAATTCCAAATTAAAACATTTTGATAAAAACTAAGCATCAGAGTCAGACTTGTGCATTATTAGACATGGATTTTACATAGCTATGATTTACAGGCTAAGAGACCCTTCTAATGTATTGACACCATGCAAGAACAGCTGGGAACAGTGACATAGTTATAGAAGGTGTAACAAATGCTCAAAGAGGATACCAAAAAAGGAGCGAAAGAAAAAAATATTTGAAGCACTAATAACCAAGAATTCCCAGAAGCAGATGAAGACCAAACTGCAAATCTAGGTGACTTGAGTCACCAATCAGGACAAATAGCAAAAATATACCTACATGAACTACAGAAAATCAAAGATTAAAAAAAAAAACAAAAACCTAAGGAACTGGAGGTATAATCAGTAAACACTTACCATAACTATCACTGTTCCCAGCTGTTCTTGCATGGTGTCAGTACCTAGCATGCATGACGCCCTTGGGTTCAATCCTTAATATTGCAAAAAAGAAAAAAAAAAATCTCCAAATAGGTCAAAGGGTGGTGGCTGATGGAGAAACAAGAGTAAGAATTACACAGGACTTCAGAAGCCATAGGGGAGTAGATGTTCAATGTTAAAAGGTCACCAAGAGCCAGGCATTGATTGAGGCTTATGCCTGTAATCTCAGTGCCAGGGAGGCAGAGGCAGGAAGAGTACCACCACAAGCCTGAGGCTAGCCCAGGCTACAGCCTGAGATGCTGCTTTGAAAACAAAAGCCAGATGCACACCTTTGATCCTAGCACTTGGAGGCAGATGCAAGGGGAAATCTCTATGAGTTTAAGGCCAGCCTGATCTACCTAGTGAGTTCCAGGCCAGCTGGGGCTAACAGGGAGACCCTATCTCAAAAAAGAAAGAAAAGGAGGAAGGAAGGAAGGAAGGAAGGAAGGGAGGGAGGGAGGGAGGGAGGGAGGGAAACAAAAGCCCCTCATCCCCTTCATGCCAAATATTTAAACCCAGAGGAACTGTTCCTCAAAAGTGAAGAAACATTTGGAAGGCTAGATGGGAAGAACCTGAGTTCAAGGCCAGCTATGGTTACATAATGAAACCCTGTCTCCGAAAAAAAGAGGGGGGTGGGGTGGGATAAAGTGCTCTAATACCAAATCTCCAGTTCCCTATATTTTTTTTCTTTATCTTTGATTTTCTGTAGTTCCTCAGATAAAAACTGGTTGTTGTCATCAGTAGTAGAGCTTCCTTGCAAGAAATGTTAAATTTTCTTCAGAGAAAAAGAAAATAATAAAGTCCACAGACTCTGATAAGCAAAAAGAAAGATTCCAAAGGCTATCTTCATATCCAATCGCTATCAAAATACCAATGACATAAAATAGAAAAATAAAATAGAAAAAAAATCAACCCTAAAATTCCTATGAAGTCACAAAAGAATGGCCAAAGCAATCTTGAAAAAACAAAAACAATAACTAGAGGCAACACTACCTGGCTTCAAAGTACTACAAAGCTATAGTAAGCAAAACAGCGTCCTGGAGGGGACAATGGTTTCCAAAGGGATAGCTATCCAAAGTATGGAATGACCTCAGCACCCCTGCTATATCCTAATTCTAAAATGGACGAGACCTGCACAGACAGCTCACACACGAAAAAAAAAAAAAAAAAAAAAAAAAGATTTACAAACTGCCAATGGGCATATCAAAGGTTGTTCAACATCTCTTACACAGTTAGGAAAGTAGAGTGCTAGATACTACCTCTCAGCAGTTAAGACAGCTATTATCATAAAAACTGAAGTCAGCGTTGGCAAGCGCCTGAGACAAAGGAACTCTGACATGAGCTTAAGTTCCTATAGCCATTGTGAAAAATATGCAAGTTTCCTCTAAAAATCCAAAATAATTACCAAATGATCTAGCAATCTACTACTGGATATATAAAGAAATGAAATCAGTATGTTTAGGAGACATCAGCACTCCTATGTTTATTGATGCACCCTTTATGACAGTCAGGAATCCAAATCAACCTATATGTGTGACAGATGAATAAAGAATATATGGTACACACACACATACACACACACACACACACACACACACACACACACACACACCTTGAACTATTAAGCCATAGAATGTGGCGATATTGAACTTGGAAGACATTGCATTAAGTGAAGTAAGCCGTGCAGGAAAGGCAAATACAGTATGATCTTATTTATGAAATCTTAAAAATTTGGTAACATTTAAGTAGAGAGTAAAATAATAATCACCAGAAGCTGAGGTAAAAGAAGAGGAGAAAGGAAGAGAGATGGGCCAATGTTTTGAATTTTGGAATTACCAGGGGACTAAGTTCTCCTGTCCTGTTACACAATTAGGATAGCTGTAGTTAACCATAAAGACCATGTGGTTTGAAGAAAAGATTTTGAATGTTCTCATCACAGAGCAATGAAAAAGGTTTAGAGTGGTGGCTGTACTAATTATCCTGGTTTAATCATCACACAATGCATAAGTGTATCAAAACATCGCATTTTTACCCCTTAAATATGTGATTATTACATGCCACTCAAAAGTAAATTAAAAAACAAACAGAAAAACAGCTTTAGAGGAGAATAAATGAAGGTAAAGTGTTTTATTCCTCTTCTTCCTAATTAATCTATCAAAACAATTGGTTCAAAGAATAACAACAGTGTATCTGATAATTACAGCTGGATAAACGAAATAGGTGACAAGAATGTTATAAGGAATGGAAGAGTGAGGCAGGAACACCTTGCTGCGAGGGCTGGTCTTTCCTGAGAAGTGATACAACATGAACACAAACTGCAGCTGGATTACTTGTAAATGTGTATTGTACTCTCTAGGGCAGTTACTTTAAAAAAAAAAAAAAAAGCCCTAATTTTAGATGTGGAAGGGATGGGGAATATAGGTGAATGTTTGCCTAATATGCATAATGCCTTGACTTTGGTAGTTAAGATGCTGATAATTGCTATGCTAAGGAATGAAAAATGGAATTAGGCAAGAAAGAGACAAGGTTGAAAAATAGAATATTAATCAATCCAACTATATCAATAATCACTTTAAATGGCAATGGTCTAAATACACCATTTAAAGGCAGAGACTGCCAGCGTAGACCAAGAAACAAGGCCTGTCCTATGTGGCTCACAAGAAACTCATTCTAAATATAAGGGATCTTAGATTCAGAGTTAGAAGATGGAGAATGACTTCCCATGGTAGCATTAATTAACAGAGAAGAACAGAAAATCCTCAGGATAGAGAGGGTACTACCTACCGAGTAAAAGGAAAATCGTGTTTAAATTTAAGTTTACTTCCTTTCCATTTCTTCTTGTTCATGTACCTTTCTCCCAGATTAGTTTATACACATACAACAAATTTGTCCATTTTAACAGTAAGGTTTTGGAGTTACATACCATAATGTGAACATTTTCATAATCAAGATATTTAATCAGGGAATGGGTCATGAGAGGCAGGAAGATTGGGAGTTCAAGGCCTGCTTCTGCTACCCAGTTTGATACCAGCTTGGGCTACCTGAGGCCCTGTCTCAAAAAAAAAGCCCAAAACAACAAAAGTTATTTAGAACATTTTTATTGCCCTCAAAGGTTTTCCCAGAGCTCTTTGTCATCCACCTCTTCTGACCCTTAGCCTCAGAAACTACTAACCTGCCTTCTATCACCCTAGTTTTGCTTCTTTTGACCTTTCATATAAAGAGAATCACACATTATGTAGTATTTTATGGTTTTTCGTTAACGTTTTTGAGATTCACTCATGTTGCATTATTTTGTGCCTTATAATTGCCAGGTAGTATTTCATAGTTTGAATTTTCTGTAACCTGTGCTATGGGCTAGCACAGTCAATGGGCTATTGGGTTAAACAGATAAAGCTGCTCTGATCAGCATGATGTAGGCTTTTGAATTGCCTTTTTTTTTTAAATTCTCCTAGGTGGTGTAGCAAAAATTCCTTCTAGGAGGTGCAAACAATGTCCAGCCCCCCGCTTCCCTTGCTTTCTATGACAAAGCGAGGTACAATTTCACCAAACTAGAGTCTGGGAAACCAGCCAGTTTATTGGGCTTACTTACAGAGCAGTGAGTAAGAATTTACTTTCAGGAGTGTGGGTGCTCCCCACTAAGGCCCCACTGGAAAGTTTCCATCCGGGCATGAATCATAACTTCCCCACAGCCACAGAAAATGGAGAGAGAGCCTCCTTGTAGCTTCCTCAGCTTATATACTAGCCCCTCCCCCCTCATGCAGCCAGGGCCAACTGGTTGGTTAGAAGTTGTGTCTGACTCTCCCTGCCCCTCCTTTCCTGTGGAGTGTAACAGCAAGTTTGGCCTAGGCAAATAGGTGCAACCAAGCTTGGGAAGAAGGCATCTGTTCATAGTCTACTGGTTGGAGGACAGGCCTATGCAGCAGGTAAATAATGAAGAATCAGACTGCTACATTATATATTCAATATATAAGCAAATATTCACCTTATAAGTTAAGAACAATTGTATATTTGTATGAGAAAAATAAACCTCAGCCATTACCTTATCTCACACACAAAGTAAAGTTCACATGAATTAAAATGTTTCTTAAACCAGGTTTGGTGGTTTACACCTTTAATCCCAGCACTCAGAAGGCAAAGGTAGGTGAATCTCTATAAGTTCAAGGCCAGCGTAGTCTACACAGCAAGTTACATGTCAGCCAGAACTACACAGTGAGACCCTGTCTAAAAATAAAAAATTGGGGGCTAGAGAGATGGCTCAGTGGGTTAAGAGCACTTGCTGCTCTTGCAGAGCACTGCCAGAGTTTATGACCGGAGTTCAGTTCCCAACACCCACATAGTGTAGTTCATAACCACCTCTAACTCTAGCTCCAGGGCATCTGTACCCTCTTTTGAACTCTGTCAGCACCTGAACTCTCATGCACAAACCCACGAAGAAAAACACATATACATAATTTAAAATAATAAAATTTTAAAAAAATGCTCAACATTACTTATTATTGGGGAAAAGAGAAATAAAGCCACAGTAAAATACATCTGCATGGCCATCAGGAGGCTGGAGAAAACAAGAGGGATGACACAAAGTGTTGACTAATGACAGCAACTTTTAAAGCTTACTCCTTTTAATAGTTATATGTTACTGCAGCATATATATGTATCAATAAATTAGGCAATATTTCTTCTTCTAATACATGTTGGGGTTAATACCACTTGGGATTTCTTTTTCTACACTATTAGCAATATTACTACTAGAAATTCTAGCAAATAGTTAAAACTCATTTGGACTACAATTTTTGCACCTTTAAAAAAAAAAAAACACAGTAAGTTAAGTTACCTTTTAGGCACTGCTAAAAAATTTTCCTTCCAATTAGATAAGATTAAATATAATCACACTTAATTGTTTTTCTCCAAGTATGTTTAGTCTTGGTCAGTTAAACCTTTCAGGCACTTCTTATTTTATGACATTTCCATTTATAGAAGTTTATAGAAATCCTGCAAAATTACTTCACCCTGTCTTTTACCCTAAAGCCTCCAATTTTTTTAAATTCTAAATTTCCCCTCAGCTCTTCGTGCTCTGCAATGTAGCTGTGCCTAGAAAGGGAGAAGGCTGCCGGGAACTTTGCTGCTCTGGGCATTCTGGGAAGACAAAGTTTGGGAAGTACAGGGACTTAAAGTATAATCCTTTAAGCTGGGAGCTGGCAGGACTCAGTGCAAGCTTATGCTTTCCTCTTCTGGTCATCTCAACAAATTTTCTCAAACTAGTAGCCCTTGAGGGAGCTGGATAATACCAGCTTAAATGACCTCTCTGTGGTGAGCTTAGGAGTTTGTTGCTTGCTGGAGTTTGATAGAAATACCACTATTTCTATTTATTTATTTTATTTAGTGTGTATGAATATATTACCTGCATGTATGTAGGTGCACATGTGTTGTTTATTGCCCACAGAGGTCAGAAGAGGGCTTCAGATCCCCTGGAACTGGAGTTACAGAAAGTTGTTAGCCCCCATGTGGGTACTGGGAACCAAACTTGGGTCCCCTGCAAGAGTAGCCAGTGCTCTTAACCACTGGGCCATCTCTCAAACTCTTATCTCTCTTTTTAGTAGGATTACAATGTGCAGTATTTGCAGAGCATAACCCCAAAGGGAAAGTCCACCTAGAGAAGGAAGTCGATGATAGTACGTCACATTTAAAGACTTGGAAGTTTCTTTACCTATTATAGCATTTTTAAAAAGGGAAGTTGATTTGGAGGAATAGAACTCTAAAAATGTCCAATTTTACATAAATTCAAACACAGATGCCCTATGCAAATAAATACTACTTCCAGAAAATTCTATCTGAATAGACTACTGTACCATATTTTTTGGAAACAGTGTCAGGAAGGGACTACATACTCAAGGTGTTCAGTTCTCAGGATGCTTTCAATCAGTGGTATTTTAGTCAACCCAGGTGACTTTACAGAATTTCTGGGAACACATCTTGGGAGTCTAAGTCTTTAATGAACATCCTACAGGCTGGGCACGGTGGTGCATGCCTTTATTCCCAGCAATTGGGAGGCAGAAGCAGGTGGATCTCTACGAGTTTGAAGCCAGTCTGGTCTACAAACTTAGCTCCAGACCAGCCATGGATATATAGCGAGACTTTGTCTCAAAAAACAAATAGGGACTGGAGAGATGGCTTAGTGATTAAGAGCACTGTCTGCTCTTGCAGAAGCCCTGCCTTCAGTTCCCAGCACCCACATGGCAATTAACAACTGTCCAGAACTCCAGTTCCAGGGGATTCAATGCCCTTTTCTCACCCCTGAAGACACTGTACAACATACATACATGCAGGCAATACATTCATAAAACTAAAAGTAATAAAATATTTTTAAAAAACCAACAAACTAAAAAAGCAACCTAGATAAGGGAAGTTTCCACTGCCTCCAAAGCCTTTTCTCATTTTTTGCAACCTGTGTCTCTCCTTTGATGGTCTTTCTTTAAAACATGTATTGAGGGCTTCCCATGCTAAGTCCTGTGTGCGATGCTGGGAAAAGAACAAGGCCTAGCACTCTTGCACATGTCTTATGACATTATGTGGACCTCCTTATTGTACATCCCCCTAACCAGTCCCACCTTCCAGATGGAGAATCCTTCTCAACAAACGATCTGACATAGTAGCAACCCAGCTGAAGAGTCTTCCAATGATATCTGGTCACTCAGTCAGTCCTACACCGTTTTGTCTGCCTTATAAGGCTAAGCACAGCATCTGATTTGTGTTCAGCAATGGATGACGTGATAATCACAACTCAGATTTAGTTCAAAGTTGTTTCACTTCCATTGATTTCCAAACCAGTAAGCAAGCAAGCAGTGCAAACTGCATAGACCTGAGAAGGACAATGCATGGCAACAGGCCAGATGAAGGCACTGCAAGTGTGTGTGAGCACACCACTCTGTGGCCTCAGTCAGCAGAGTATGCCTGAGAGATTCCTGAGTGTAGCCAAAGTTATGTGGCCACCACAGCCTTCCCCTTGGGTCAAAGCAGCTCATTCTGCAAAGGTCCTGGGATGTGATTATAACAAGATTTCTCAAACATATAATTATGCAAGTGCATTTAATATATATTCAATCCATAGGGTATTTGACATCCTTAGAAAGCATTAATGTCTTTCAATCTATTATGTCAGTTTTAATTAAAAGGCAAAAAGACATTTTTTTGGTCTTTTTGAGACAGGGTTTCTCTGTAGCCCCAGCTGGCCTGAAACTCACTACATAGACCAGTCTGGCCTTGAACTCACAGAGATCCACCTGCCTCTGTCGCCCCCCACCCCCCCGCCACCGAGTTCTGTGACTAAATGCATGCACCACCGCACCTGGCTCAATATTTTTTCTTAGTAATAAAATAATAACATGATTACTACTGATGGTGCCTTAGAGTTGATAAAATATATTTTTCTTTAGCATTCGTTATATGTAGCACATACATTCTCATACAAATTCCAGCTTTCACTTTATGTATCTCGGAGAGAATTCTCATCAGCAAATAAAGAGCTTCCTCATTCTCCAGTCACTGATGATCCCACAGCATCATTATGTTATCCAAACAGTCCCATATGGCCAGGATCTTCTGGTTGTTTCTAGTTTGTGTTTATCACTGTTGAAAATAATGAATGGTATGGGTAGGGTGATAACCAAGTACTTTAGGGGTAGAGGGGCCTGAGAAGATTTCTCTGGGATTGGAGAGGAGGAACTTCAGTGTTGAATGGAGGATGTGAAATGGGGTTTAAGGCTGAAAAGAGAGGAAGACATGAGACAGAGCCAGTTATTGGAATTTTCTTCTGGATGGATCATGAGAGAGCCCTTTCCAAATGTCATTAGCAGAATGGGGGTGCAAACGCTTAGGTTTCAAATAATTGATGAGAAACGTCTGCCAGGAAGCAAGCACCAATGCATTGGAATCACCTGGAGGGCTTGTGAAATCTGATCGCTGGGTTCCACCCATTTTTGATGCATTAGGTGTGGGGTGAGGCCTGAGAATTCCCATTTCTGAGATGTCACCAGTGACCTGACACTGGGCTCCAGGCCATACCTTATGATTTATTGCCACTAGAGGTTATATACTCATAGCCTTTGATCAATTCAGCTGGAAGAATATTGTATTAGATGACAAACTGTCTTAAGAATGGCTTTATAGTAATTACCAACATTTAGAAACAGACAGATTTCCCCTAAAAATCCAGACTCAAAGCTTCTGTTGGAAAGTTGGTCATTGTTAGGGCTGTATTTCTGCATGGCAATGAATAGCAGAAGCCAGATCACATGTTCTGTTTCTGGAAAGACAGGAAGGCCACTTCATGTATTTGTAATATGGAAGCTCTGGTTGAAATCCAGCTGTCATTCAAAGCCCTAGGTCTTCTACACTCCTCTTAATACCTACGTCAATCTCTCTCTTGCTCTGGAATTCTTTATATGTGGTTCTCTTATCTGGAACATTCTTGCCATTACCACTGTTGCAACTTGGCTCTCACCTGTCCCTCTGCCTTCAGATGAGATGCCACGTCTCCAGAGAGCCTCTTCTACTGTCCCTGTGACTGAGGGTGAGTGCTTCTCTGTGTGGGCCCACAGTCTCCCTGAGCTTCCCACGAAAGCCATAACACCCCCTGTGTTGTATCCTGGCTTGCCTGCCTTATGTCCATCTGAACCCTGCCCACCATTGTGAGTTCCCTGAAGTAAAGCAGCCACATCTTTCTATTCATTTCTATGTCAGGCTGACACATAATGGGTGAAGAAGTATTTATGGACCAAATGAGTTGACGAAGACATACGACAGCCAGGGCAATAATAAATAATATTGCTCAATCTTTCATTCCCCACCCCAGGTGACTGCAATGCAGTCTTCATTTGATTCTTAATTCTAAAAATGACTACAATAAAAATTGTAAATTTTAATTAAAATTTCCCTTAAAATTGCCATGCAAAAAGAAAAATAAATTTAAGCTCCTTAATTATTTAAAGTATCCCACTAGCTTGTGCTTTAGCTTGAGCTTTATTGCACTTGGCTTTAATTCACTGTAATCTAGAATCACATAATGCACAGCACTCCTGCACTATCCATTTACATTCTCCTGGGCATCATCTGCACTCTGCACTGTCCAGTTACATACTCCTGGGCATCATCTGCACTGTCCAGTTACATACTCCTGGGCATCATCTGCACTGTCCAGTTACATACTCCTGGGTATCATCTGCACTGTCCAGTTACATACTCCTGGGCATCATCTGCACTGTCCAGTTACATACTCCTGGGCATCATCTGCACTGTCCAGTTACATACTCCTGGGTATCATCTGCACTGTCCAGTTACATACTCCTGGGCATCATCTGCACTGTCCAGTTACATACTCCTGGGCATCATCTGCACTGTCCAGTTACATACTCCTGGGTATCATCTGCACTGTCCAGTTACATACTCCTGGGCATCATCTGCACTGTCCAGTTACATACTCCTGGGCATCATCTGCACTGTCCAGTTACATACTCCTGGGTATCATCTGCACTGTCCAGTTACATACTCCTGGGCATCATCTGCACTGTCCAGTTACATACTCCTGGGCATCATCTGCACTGTCCAGTTACATACTCCTGGGTATCATCTGCACTGTCCAGTTACATACTCCTGGGCATCATCTGCACTGTCCAGTTACATACTCCTGGGTATCATCTGCACTGTCCAGTTACATACTCCTGGGCATCATCTGCACTGTCCAGTTACATACTCCTGGGTATCATCTGCACTGTCCAGTTACATACTCCTGGGTATCATCTGCACTGTCCAGTTACATACTCCTGGGCATCATCTGCACTGTCCAGTTACATACTCCTGGGTATCATCTGCACTGTCCAGTTACATACTCCTGGGTATCATCTTCATTGTCATCATCTTATTGGTTTAAATCAAATAGACAATTGTTTCCTCAGGATGCAAGAATCCATATTATCCTTGAGACTCTTAGAATTTGATGTTAAACATTTTGAAATGTGTGTGGGAAGAATGAGAGGGGCTACTGAGATCCCATGTTCACAAACAGTCTATATAGTGGCACTTAAGAGCTTATTGACAGAAGATATGGATACAAGTAAGTGTAATGTGAGACAGCAACACATATGTGTCATGGTAGATAAAGTGCTATATGAGAATCCAGAGACCTTTTTTAAAAAAAAAAAAAAAAGTCCTTCCAACTATACCATGATAGCATTTGATCTGGTCATGCAATAGCAAGAAATTAAAATTTCTTTTCTCAAGTACATTTTTAGAATATCTTGTCAATCTTTGTTTAAAATATGAAATATTTGAGAATATAACTTAGTTTAAGAAAAAGATCTTAGAGAAAAACCCCAACGCTGTGGCATCCCTAGACAAATGTAATTTCTTACTATGTGCAAAATATGGAGCCTTAAATTTACAGAGTGTGGGTTTTTGGACAGGTCTCCTGTGGGTCTCTCCCTCCCCTCGTGGGCCATTGGCCACTGACCCATGAGAACAAAGGGAACAGAAGCGATGAACGGGGTCAGGACGGCCAGTGAGCATGGATGGAAAAGACCTTCTGGGAGTCAGTTTCAGTGATACAGCTCGTTTATTCAGTGGGGGTCAGGGGAAAATATAAGGTGGAGATGGTAGCCAAAGCATCACCTGATAGGTGTTCATAGTGTGCTTTATTTGAATGTGGCAGGAGGACCCTGTCATCTGGCTATAGTGCAATGCCTAATTGTAATAAAGAAAAAACCTAGGGGCAGTTTTTTTTTGAAGGCAGCTATGCCAAGGTCATGTTCCAAATAAGGCCAGGCACCTGTGTTGGAGGCACTTTCTATATAAGATTAGGCAGAGAGCAGGAAGCCTCTGCTGAGAAAGGGAGTCCTTCATACAGTGCTGAGCTCCTTAGAGCTCTCCGGACATGGTGCACTGCAACCTTAGCAGCAGGGTCCCCCAACAGTCTCCTATATTCAAATCCAGCCACCCACCCAGGGTTCAGGGACCATTATGGAAGAGGGGGAGCAGAAGAATTGTAAGAGCCAGGGAGGAGGTGCATGACCATATAGAAATAGAGTCCTACAGCCTCCTGGGACCCTTCTCATGTGAACCTACAGCAATGGTGTCAGCATGTACAAGACCCATGCAAACTCAAGTAGACAAAAACCCAGCACAGAACTGTGGAAATGGACAGCAGGCCCCAATCTTAGTCAAAGAACTATTGGCAGCTGATTCCTGCTGGGTGTGAATGAGCTGATCTTCTTAAACAGAAGGATTCTAGATAGGCTGAGTAGACCTCAGTGGATGAACTTTTCATCTGGGGACACTAACTTGACATGATAGGCCTTAACACAAATAACAGAATGCATGAATTCCATTGGAGGAAGAGGGTCAATAGGGAAGGGGGTATAAAGATATTAAGATGTGCTGTTTGAAATACACAAAACTTCAATAAAAATATTGAAAAAATTAAAAATTATTTTCCAAATACATTTTTAGAATATCTTGTCAATTATTGTTTAAAATATGAACTATTTGAGAATATAACTTAGTTTAAGAAAAATAAGCACAGTTTGAAAACTCTGAGAGGCAGGATTTTGGAGCCAGCTTTATCCAGAACTAGTTTGTGACCTTCAGAATTTCTTAGTCTTTCTAGACCTAAATTTTCTCATCTGTAAGCTGAGCTGATAATAAATGATCTCAGAAGTCCTTTCTGCTATTATCATGCAAATGAGTATCTATGTTCTAATTTTTATACTTATTAGACTTTTGTGGTTATCTGCAATTAGTTTTGCTATGTGCTTCACAATAAATTCAGGCTTGAGAATCCTTCATTATGCACAGAGGTAGTCATGTCTTATTGCTTAGGAGACAAATGAAGTGTCAACCTTATTCAGAGGAAAATGAGTCGAGATTACGCGTCTAGAGGGGAAGAGTAAATCTTATTCGAAAGTGAAATAATAACTTCAGAAGGTCTTGGAAAGGCTCTGAAATGTTCTTTGGAGTCAGATAATTAAAGAAAGATGATTGCATGAGTAGGTTCCCAAACGCAGTGGAAACGGTCAATGTGCATGTCATTAAATAAATGGCATTTCATTAGTCTTCAATAGGTAAGGGTTAGGGGAGGAAGTACATGCTGATAAATTTTGCCTCAAGTATTAGATCCTGAGAAATGGCATTTAATATATTGCAGGAAAAGCCGTTGGTAATGAGCATGACTGTAATTTGCATATTTCCTTGTTTATTTCATACCTTCTCATCACCAGTGAGAATGTTTGCATATAAACTATGCACAAACAAATGGAATGAAACAGACCAGGAGCAGGCAGGCAATATAAATTTACAGTAATCCCCTACACAGCCTCACTTATCAGTGGTAGTTTGGCTCATACAGTAGATAGTGGTCAGTGACACTGGTGGGCAAAGGTGAAGTTACCCTCTTTGCTCTTAAAACAGCTCTCCAAGCAGTGAACTTAGAGAAGTAAGAAATCCAAAGTTAATCTGTTATTTTATTATTTTTATATGTACGAGTGCATTGCCTACGTGTATGTAAGTGTACCTGTATTGTGCAATGCCTACAGAGGTAAGAAGAGGGCGTTGGATCCCCTGGAACTGGAGTTACAGAGGCCATGTGGGTGCTGGGAATCAAACTCAGGTCCTCTGCAAGAGCAGACACTGTTCTTTACCATCTCTCCAGCCCCTAATCTGTTATTTTTTTAAAAGTAAGTTGTTTCACTGAAATTTGAGAACAGAGGAAAAATTCCCAAACAGTGAGGTGCTTTAATAAAAATACAGTCTTTCTGAGTCTTGGAATGTAAACAAGTCAGAGGCAAGAGGAATCATGGGACCCAGGGGAAACCCAGGGGCTGAACTCCGGCTCATCCAGACTCAAACACCAGGTTCATTCCTTTGCAATAGGTTTAACATTCTGAGTTTTGGCAAAGAATGTAGGGTCCCAGTAGCAAGGAAAACCCAGGGATGTTTCAGAAAAAGGACGAGGATGCTGAAGGACTTGGGTGCACTGATGCTGAACTTAGGTGAGTTTGCACATATGGAAAGGAAAGAAGTTAGGCCTGGTAGGACAGGCCTGTGATCCCAGCTCCACTCAGGAAGTTGAGACAGGAGGAGTCCCTGAGTGCAGTGCCTGCCTGTGCAATTTAGTGAGACTTTGTCTAAAAAAACAAAACAAAAACCCTGATGTTATAACTCAGTAATAGAGTACTTGCCTAGCTGGATATGGTAGTGCACATCTGTAATCCTAGATCTTAGGAGGCAGAGGAAGGCAGATCTCTTGAGTTTAAGGCTAGCTCTAGGTCTATATAGCAAAACCTATAAACAAAGCTCAAGTAAATTTAAAAAGGTGAAAATAGCAGAGGGTCAGACAGCCACCCCATATCACACATCCCATGACTGAAGGTGGACTCAAATCCATGAGCCTGCCTTTTTTGCATAGTTCACTGGCAGCAAGAAATTAATTTATTTAGAAGGGAAAGTGGTCTGGTGGGATTTGGAAACACACAGCTCTGGATAGAATCCCATGAACTGAGTAAATGAGGTTATGGACTTACAGGTAGAGGACACAGTGTTCATTTTCTCCTTTCACACCCTCATGATAATCTGTCAGTAGTAAACCTTACAATAATCTGTGTGTAGTAAACCTTACAAATATTGTTCTCTCTCTCTCTCTCTCTCTCTCTCTCTCTCTCTCTCTCTCTCTCTCTTCCTTTCCTAAGACAGTGTCTCACTTCGTCACCATGTAGCCCTGGCTTGCCTGGAACTCCTTTTGTAGACCAGGCCATCCTCATACTCACAGAGAGTCACCTGCCTCTGCCCCCAAGTCCTGGGTTAAAAGCATGTGTCACCACATTCAGCCAATATTTTCTATTTTCACGAAAATGTTTTAGAATGATCTTTCTTGAACAAACACATGGAAAAGTCAGTTTATGTTTACCAGGTAGTGAAATATATATATAATTCTTGCTACTTTCTTGTTACTTGTTAGGTCCCAAGCTTCAGTCTAAGTGCTGTTCTAGGAATAATCCTCAAGATGAATTCAAGTCAGGGTATTATGATTCTTAATTTACATGTAAGGATAACAGGCATGGAAGTTTAAACAACTTGCTCAAGGTCACTCAGAAAGTGGTGTGCCAGAATCTAAGCAGACAGCATGATGCCAGAATCCCTTCTTGTTTCCATCCCTCCACCAGGCTGCCTCCCAAGTACATGTTATTCTTTCTTAGTATATAGAATCCATATCTGGGACAATCAGGCTAGCATCAACAAAAACACACAAAATTATATAAGTTGATTGATTATCAACCTTAGAAACATCTTATCTTTGGGAAGGAATATTCTAGAGTGATTGTAAATACTTAGCAATACAATAAATTTACTTGGTCTGTAGCTGTCGGCATCTCCCCTCTCCTTCCATATGTTTAACTTTCTGCAACTGAGCTTCAAGACAAGCTGCAAGCTAGTGAGACACCTACATATTATCATTTCATCCCACAAATGTTATTTAATTCTAAGAAGAGCACCATTCTGGGAGGCTTGCTAACACACAGTTAAACAGGCAGGAGGCCACTGACCTGGGGCCATCTCCATTTGTGTATCCATGTAATAAGCTGCAACCTAATTTAATAAATAAACAAACCAAAACCTAACTTAGCTTAACACTGTGTTTTCTGTGAGAAAAGCCTGAGTTCAGCCAATCACAAACACATGAGCTTCAGCAAATTTCAGGCAACCAGTTCCACATGACTTGCCCAAGTAAAGCTGATGAACAGCTTTGCTTCTACTTATGGCCTCTAAATGGTCAGGGCTCACACTACTGGGCAGAGCTCTCTGAGCATCTCTGAATTTTGTTTTCTCTATGAGCTTAAAAATTAACTTTCGAGATGGCTCAGTGGTCAGTGGTTAACAGTACTGCTACTCTCGCAGAGGACCCAGGTTCGATTCCTAGCACCCAGAGCCAGAGGATCTGACATCTTCTTTTGGCCTCTGTGGGCATTGCATGATGCAGGTGCACTTATATACATGCAGGCACAATACTCATACACAAATGAATAAATAAATAAATTAATTAATTAAAAAATAGATTTTAAATATTTCTGAATAGTGATATGTTGGTTTTTAGGCTTTTATCTACTTTTTATTAAATGATAATAGTACTCACTATAGTGCAACTTGTGAATGACCGGCCTATGAACCATTCTGTGTTTGGATGAACTCTTTGACTTGGACTGTGTCTACTGTTTTTCTCTTAACATATAGGGTATGAAAACAAATAGGAAGCATAGCTGTCCAAAAACCAGAGAAACACTTGAAAATCATATAGTCAATATGGAAAAGGAGATAAAATTAGATATTACTAACTCAATATTATTTTTGGCTCAGTTCAGTATGAATTTACTAATGACGAAATTGAAGAGGAAGGTTCTGTTTAAAAAAACACTCGTCGGGGTCTGGAGAGATGGCTCAGCAGTTAAGAACTCTGGTTGTTCTTGAAGAAGACCTGGGTGTGAATCCCAGCACCCACATGGCAGCTAACAACTGTCTGTAACTCCAGTTCCAGGGGATCCGACAGCCTCTTCTGACCTCTGCGCGGGCACTGCACGACACAGGTACACTTACCTACATGCAGGCAATACATGCATACTTATAAAATAAAAATACTAAAAGGAAAGAAACACTCTTCAACCTCAAGCTCTTTAGAAGTGTCATTTACTCATAGAACATAAAGTATTGTGATATCTATATTTAAAATGTTTTCCTAGCCCACCTTTCTCCACTTAGCTCTGTCCTTTACAAACCCCACCCTGGAAGGATGAGAATGGTCACCGTTCCTCTGGCCACAGGCAGTTTGATTAACACAAGATTAAGTTAAAACAACTAAATTCTCTTTCCTTTTTGAATTTAAGGTAAGGACATGTGCTGGATAACTTTAGTGTCAACTTGACACACCTGGGTTGAGGGAGCCTCAGTCGGGGAATTGCCTCTATTGGATTGGCCTGTGGCCATGTCTGAGGGGCATCTTCTTGATGAGTGATGTGGGAGGACCCAGCCCATTGTGGGTGGTGCCACCCCTGGGCAGGTGGGCCTGTGTTGCATAAGAAAGCAGGCTGAGCAGGGGCCAGGGGAGCAAGCCAGTAAGCAGCATTCCTCCATGGCCTGTGCTCCAGCTCCTGCCTCCAGGTCCCTGCCCTGAGTTCCTACCTTGGGCTCCCTGATGAACTATGACCCAGGAGATGTAAACTGAATAAACCCTTTCCTCCCCAAGTTGGTATTGATCAGAGTGTTTTGTCACAGCAATGAAGAACAAACTAGGACAGGACACAAAAAGCATGCTTAGATATTATTGGATTTGGGCCAATGTCAGAACAAAAAAGGGGGGAAAAATAAGAAAGCAGAGACTCTAAAGTACAAAAAATGAGCAGATAGATGCCCACAGAGATCTAAGACAAGAAAGGAGACAGATTCTGGAGAGACTCAACAATTCCTGACTTTATAATCCATGTTTCTGTGCAACTTGTTTGAGGAAATAAAGAACTCAGACTCACTGTCTAAAAATAGCACATAGTTATGAATGTGACGTACATTGCCCCAAGAAAGCAGGAAGTTAATCTCAGTTCACCAGATGATCAGAAGGGATGGTGGTCCTGGAAATGCTCCGAACTGAAGCGCCTCTTCTCAGATGGGGAAGACAGATTTAAAGTCATAGCTTGGAACCAGGTGTAGTACTGCACTCTTTGATCCCAGCACTCAGGAGGTGGAGGCAGGTGGAGCTCTGAGAGGTTGAGGCCAGCCTGGTTTACACAGCAAGTTCCAGGCTAGCTGGAGCTACAGGGAGACCTTGTCTCAAAAAGACCAAAAACAGGGACTGGAGAAATGGCTCAGTGGTTAATCATTGTTGCTCTTGCAAAAGGCCCAGGTTCAGTTCCCAGCACCCACGTGACAGCTAGTATCAGTCTATAGCTTCAGTTCCAGGGGATCCGGTGCCCTATTCTGACCTCCTTGGGCACTGCACAACATTGGTGCACCTACCTACGTTCAGGCAATACACTCGTACACATAAAATAAAAATAATAAATAAAATATTAAAAAATTAAAAAATTAAAGACCAAAATAAATAAATAAATAAATAAATAAATAATAAATAAATAAAATTAAAGTCATAGGTTGGCAATTTTGAAACCTCATCTAGGAAAGGTTGCAGAATTTGTAAATAAAACATTGTAGACTTCAGCATGTTGAGAATTTTTGTGTCTCTCACTAGTGACAAATACAGGCCATCTTACTATGAATGAATTGACCTCTCTCTACCTGCCAATACTTGATATTAGTCCTCATGAAGACTGGTCAAGCAATTTAGGGACAGGGACTTGAATTCTTATCCTTGGCTAGAAATGCCCTTGGCTCTACACTGTCTGGAGACCAGGAGTGCCAGAAGGGGGCTCTGATTCCTGCTCTGGTTTCTTGCTATCTTTCTTCTCCTTTTATACAACCTAAATGAATCTCATAGCTTGAAATTATATGTGGGGATGGGACCAAAACAGAGTCACCTGGACACCTCGTGTGTGAGCTGACAAGGACCTTCCTGCCCATGCCTTGTGCTCACCTCAGTTCTGCCCTAAGTCCTATAAAAAACCCCTGGACTAACAGTTTGGTGGCAGCTCATTTCTTCAGACCTGCTCCTGTTATACAGGAGCTCTGCCTTCTTTCTTTTGAGCTCTCACTTATAATCTTATAATAAAACTCCTTTCTAAAGGAAAGACAAAGAACCTAGAAGATACTGGCTTCAGGCGGCTCTGGTGGCTGTTTATGGTCTGGCACCTTAGCTCTCTGAGCTGTGCACAACTGAAGTTAGTCTCTGTTGCTCTCAAGGACCCCATTTCACTCGGATGTTCAATAAGATTGTTACTTGGAGTCTTTCATCACTTCCCACGTAGTCTTAGTGGCTTCTCCTAGAAATAGACCCGAGACAATGATTTCAGTGCAGTTTATTTAGAAGGTAGTTCCTAGATGCTATGGAAGAACATTAGAAATGGATGCAAGGTAGGAAAGAAAACCCATGCAATATGTGTGGATGAACTGGTTACTACTGTAGGCCACAGGAGAACAAGCTCACTGGGGACCGGTAGAGCCTATATGGAAGGTGACCAGAGTTGTTCCACCAGAGTGATGATGAACCATGATACTGATCTGCCAACTCTCATCTTCCATAGTCCAAGGCTCCTCTGCAGAGATAGTTAGCTTCTGGCCAGTGTGGACCTCACATGACAGAGTTAACACTCACTTGGGCTTCCAGTAAGAAATCTTCAGCACATAATGATCAGTGAATGCCAAGAAGTAGTGGGCCAGCTACCAAGAGCCTCTGCCACACTCATCTATGTCCTTCGACTTAGGCTGGAGTGAGTGCCTCTTTGTAACCAAGCAGCCTCTTACCGGAGCCGTTCCCCTAGGATGCTTTTGGTAACTCATGATGATTCTTTAAAAGAATAAATCTTCACTTCCAAACCCATAATTTTTCATTTATTCTAACGGGCCTTCCTACTCCCAAGCTCCTATCTGAATTTGTGTCATTTTATTGCCTTACCAAAAGTTGATTCAACATTGTAAAAATTTCAATAAAAAGTTACAATAAGGGATCTAAAATGGGACTTAAATCTAATGGGCCTGACAGTTTCCTTCTCTGGAAAAGTCCCCTTTCATTAATTATTTATAGACTAGTGACAGTAGTGTATCATGAATTAGGAGAATGACACAGCCATCCATCTCCCTAACGTACCATTAATGACAAAGCAATCCTGGGCAGAAATGACCAGACATTTGACACTCAAAGTCTCTTAATGTTTACAATAAAAAATAGCAAGAAGGGACCAAAGTCAATAAGAAAAAAAAGTTTATTTTCCTGTATTGAAAAATGGAAGTGACTAAAAGAGCCACAGCCAGAGCACTGATAATTTATACCTCTACAGCCACACAACCCTTGGTACTGGGATGCAGCCATCATTTAACACTGCTGTGTATTACTAAAGAATCATATTAACCCACAATTAAAGCAAGAGAAAAGCTTTACAAGTCACAGAATAATGATAGAATTCAAGATGGTGCAGGAAGAAGGCAAAGAACTATCAGAGGAGAAAGGGCTGATGATTCCTCTGACCTGGGGTTATTCTGTTTCAGTTAGTAATAGGATCTGAGACAATCTGCCATCAAGTGATCCTAGAAGACATACCTCCCATCTCCCATTGTCAATAGTCTTCAGAAAAGACATGTCCTTTCTCCTTCAAAGTTCAATTGTACAGTGCTATCTTCTCTAGGCTTTGAACTTGGTAGACCTTCTTTATGCTGTTACTCTATCTTAGCATCTGGCCTAGACTTTAGAACTAAGGGCAAAAGGATGCATTTGCTGACTGAATGAGTGATGATAAATGCTAGCCTTCTGATTTAGGGGAAAATGGAAGGAATGCTAAAACAGAGTTTTCTGGAACATTGTTTAGAAACCAATTATGTTACACTTTTCATTCCCTTACATAGACTCCTCAGGCATCTGGGAACTGAAAAGTGCTTTGGAATGCAGTCCTGTGCTGTATGAAGTGTGCAGCAGACATCTCAAGGTGGGCAGTTTGGAAATAAACCCGGCCTCTGCTTACATGTGTAATGTAAGCATAGATGATTCATTTCTTCTCTGTGTGCTGGCTGAGATCTTTGGATCCTTCTAGTTTTTTATGCCAAATTGTAGGTCAATGAATCCACACCCCATCAGTACCCTAGAAGAGTTGGGCAGGAATTGCAGCATTGACTGAATGTGGAAGCCCCAGTGCTTAAATTCTACCCAACCATGAAACTACTGGGCTGAGGTTCTTCTGGTTCACACTGTTCTGTGACATCATCTCTAGAGAGTGTCCAAAGACAGATAAGCATCAAGCAGCCCAATCGGTGACTTTTCTTAACCCATGAGGATTCTGGAGACAGAAGCTTCTGGTGGCTTAGAGTCACCTTGCAGCAGCAACCCCAAACCTTCTAATCCTGTTCACAAGCTAGGGGAGGAGGTATTCTAGTTGAGTCAATTCAACAATGGTTTTACAGTAGCCTATAAGAAGACATGGGTTAGAAATGACCTTTCAAACTTCAGACATGTTATTTTTCTTTCCTGGAAGCTGTGTTAGGTTCACCTCCTGGGGCCTGTAGTGACTTTGGAGGGAGAATGGAAGGGGCTGGGCACATTGTTTGGTGCCTTTCAGTTTTACAAGGCAAGAACTTTCATGGCACAGTGTGAGCCTGTCAAAAACAACTGTTCTCTAAGTATCACAATAGAGCATTTTGTCAGTGGGCAGAGCTGCAACTCAAATGTGCACCTTTTACTGTATTAAAAAATAGGCTATTTTTTAGAGCAGTTTTAGGTTCACTACTAAATTGAGAGGAAGGCTCAGAGATACCCCATGTACTTGCTGCCTCCACACATGAATTACCTCTCCTTTGTCAATATCCCCCACCCAGAGGGTACATTTGTTCCACATGATAAGACAACATTCCATTTCATTATCACACAACACCCACAGTTTACATCAGGGCTCACTCTTGGTGGTATATAATCTATGAATTCTAACAAATATATAATGACTTACATCTACCACTATAGTAACATACAGGATAATTTTACTGCCCCAAAGTGTCCCACTACTAGCTTCTATTATTTCCATACTTAAACCTTTCCCCAAATGTTATGTTTGGGATCACACAAGATAGGACTTTTTCAGACTGGCTTCATTCCCTTAGTAATATACATTTGGTTTCTATGTCTTTCCATGGTTTAGTGCTCCTTCTATTAAAAAATATTTATTTTTATATGTATGTGTGCTTTGCCTGCATGCATATAAGTGCACCTGTGCATGCAATGCCTGGGGAGGCCAGAAAAGGGTGTTAGTTTTAATGAGAATGTCCTCCATAGGTCCAAGTATTTGGACATTTTGTCCCTAGTTGGAGGCACTGTTTTGGGAGGTTTTAGAAGGTGTGGTGTGGCCATGCTGGAAGAAGTATGTCATTGGGTGGGGGGCAGGCTTTGTGAGATCTTTTTTTGGTTTTTGTTTTTTTATTTGTCTGCTTGGTTTTTGAGATAGGGTCCCCCATCACCTCAGATGGTCTGGAACATGCTACATAGACCAAACTGGTCTCAATCTCAAAGAAATCCACCTGCGTCTGCCTCCTGAGTGCTGGGGTTAAAGTTGTGTGCCACCGTGGCCACATTGCCAGATTTACAGTTGCCCTCTCTCTGCTTCCTGTGCCTGCTTGAAGATGTGATCCCTTGATTTTCTGATCTAGCAAAGTCTGCTGTCATGCTCCCCCCCCCACTTGAATACTAACACTCTGAAACTGTAAGCCAAATAAACTCTTCCCTCTTTATATTGCCTTTGTCGCAGTGTTTTATCACAGCAACAGAAAAGTGACCAATATAGAAGTTAGTACAAGATGTGGGGTGTTGTTGTAAAGAGCCTGTGTGAGTTTTTGGAGGAATGTGGAAGAGTTTAGAAGTTTGGACTAGAAAAGCAGTTGAATGCTGTAAGTAGGGTTAATGGGCCATTCTAGTAGGAGCCTGGAAGAAAGTAGTGCTGAGAGCAAAGTTGTTCCAGAGGAAAATAAAGACTTAAACAGCAACTTGGAGATCTAGGCAAAGTGTCTCGCTGCCATCTGCCCACAGCCTAAGAGCTATGAAAAATAATGAACTAATTTCTTTGGCAGAAGAAAATTCAAGCCTAAGGTAGAAATGGTAGCATGTTCTTAATGGTGAATATTAAGCATATCTACAGTGAAAAAGAGCAAGTGGGCAGAAAGAAATGAAAAATGTACAATTCAAATTGAAAGAAAGCACTCAGA
The DNA here is from genome assembly GCF_000622305.1 of Nannospalax galili. NCBI lineage: Eukaryota > Metazoa > Chordata > Mammalia > Rodentia > Spalacidae > Nannospalax > Nannospalax galili. The sequence goes on along the minus strand of NW_008345602.1, from coordinate 3,137,913 downwards.
AGCTTAATATTTGAGCCAAGGCATGTGCTGAAGGAGAAAGAGGCTCTCTTTGATGAGGAGATTAGAACTGTGAAGGCGAGGCCTACAATGTTTGCACTTAAACAATGGAAAGAGTATCTTTCCATGCCCAGCTAAGCCTCCAGTTTGTGAAAGGAAATGCCATAGGGGTTTTCTGCCCCTGGAAAACCACAGCATAGAAAATCCATTAATATGCATGAAGCAGATCAGTGTCCATCCCAGGTCCACAGCTGAACTTGGCAGTGTCATTCATGTGGTGCTGGCTTTATAGCCATGAAAGATGCAATAAAGAAAAGGTAATCAGTTCTTCTTCTGTGGTTTCAGAGAGACACTGAAACCAGGAAGCATGCAGCAGGGGCATCCCAGTATAAAGAAGGCCCTGATAGGCCATTGTGGGAAGCTATGAAGGTGATGCTTGGTTGGCAGTGGAGACCCAAGATGCTAAAGCTATGAGCTATCTGCCAAGGAGAGCTGCATACAAGGGAACAGTACTATCTCTCCAAGAGAGAGATGTATGTTACACTCAGCAAAGCTCGAGGGGCTCAGCCATCTAAGCCCTTTGAAAGTAAAGTTCCCAAAGTCAGATATAGAGCTACCGGATTTGGTGTTTGCCCTGCTGGTTTGTAGTCTTGTTTTGGTCAAGTATTTAGTCACTATGCCTCCATTATTCCCTTTTGGAATGGGAATGAGTTCCATTGTATATTAGAAGTATCTAATTTGTCTTGACTTTTCAGGGGCTTACAGTTAAAACATTGCCTTGAGGCTCAGAAGAGACTTCGAACTCTGGACTTTTGAATAGTATTGAAAATGGTAGAGACTATGGGGACCTCTGAAAGTAGACTAAATGCATTTTGCATTTTATATGATCATGAGGCTAGGGGGGCCAGGGAGTGGAATGTATTGGTTTGAATGAGGATGTCCCCCATAGACTCTAAGTATTTGGACATTTTGTCCCCAGTCAGTGGTGCTGTTTGGGGACGTTTTAGGAGGTGTAGCCTTGCATGTCACTGGGAGTGGGCTTTGAGAGTTCTTAGGCTTTGACAGGTTTCTAGCCTCTTCTCTCTGCTTCCTATGCCTGCTTGAAGATGTGACCCATCAACTGTCTTCTCCAGCTACCTCTGCTGCCATGCCTCCCATGCCATTATGGACTCTAACACTGTGAAACTGTAAGCCAGATAAACTCTTTCCTCTGTATGTTGCCTTGGGTATGTTGCCTTGGTCACAGTGTGTTATCATAGTAACAGAAAAGTAACTAATACAGAGGGTATTGGATCCCCTGGAACCGGAGTTACAGATGGTTGTTAGGCACCGTGTGGATGCTGGGAACTGAACTGAGGTCTTCTGCAAGAGTAGTAGCCAGTGCTCTTAACCACTGAATCATCTTTACAGCCCCATTAATGTTCCCTTTTTTGGACACTGAGTAATAGTCCATCATTTGTACCATAGTTTATTCATTTACTTATGGAAGGATCTCTCTGTTGGTTCCTTTGAAGTTTTGGCAATTATAAATTAAGATGCGATGAGTATCCATGTTCAGGTTTCTGTGTGGACACCTGCTCTTTATTCCTCCCTTCCTCCCTTTTCCTCTTCCTCTTCCTTCTTTCCTTCCTTTCATTCTTTTTCTCAAACTTTTAGTCAAAGCCAGCTTCTGGAACTGCAGGCAAGTATTACCACCCCCAGCTCACATGTTTTCAATCTCTCTGGGTGAGTATCCAGAAGCACACTTGCTGAATTGCCTGGTAGGAGTGTGCTTAGTTTTGTAGGACACTACACATGGTCTTTGACTGTAGTCATGCCTTTTCATTTCCACCAGCAAAGAAGGAGAGTTGTATGGCCTCGCGCCTACCTCAGCATCTTGGGGTCAGTGTTTGGGACTGGGACAATGGAAGTGGGCATCACTGTGTTAATTTACATTTCTCTGGTCACATAAACTAGAGACCATTTTTCTTGTTTGCCACCTCTGCATATTCTTTGATGAGATGTCTATGTAAAGTCTTTGGTCCATTTTTAAACTAGACTGTTCTCTCAGAGTTGACCTTTAAAAGTTTTTTTTTTCTTAATGTTTCAGATAGCAGTCCTTTTTCAGATTATCTTTTGCAAAGACTTTCTCTGTCAGTGACTTGTCTTCTTACTTTTTTGACAGTGCTTTTCACAGAGCAGATATTTTTCATTTTAACAAAATTTACTACATCAGTTGTTTCTTTCATGAATTGTGCCTTCATGCTGTATGTAGAAAATAATCTCTAGACTCAAGGTTGTCTAGGTTTTGCCCAAGTTATCTTCTGGAATAACTTAGCATTTTACACTCCAATATATAAGCTCTTTCAATTTAGTTTTTGTGAAGGGTATATGATCTGTTTCTAGGTTCTTCCGTGTGCGTGGTGTGTATGTTGCATGTTGTGTGCAGTGTGTCTATGTGTGTGGTATATGGTATGTATATCTTTATATGAGTGTGTGTGAATGTGTGTGCTCTTTGTGTATGTGGTATATGATATTTGTGGAGTGTGTGTGGTATAAGGCATTTGCAGGGTGTGTGTGGTGTATGATATTTATTTGTGTGGTATGTATGTGGTTGTGTGAGTGGAATATGGTATGTATTTGTGTGGTGTGTATGTGGATGTGTGAATGGTAGGTGTTTATTTGTGTGGTCGTACGTGTGGCGTATATGTGTGTATTTGTTGTGTGTGTGTGTTTGTGGAAAGACTCTCCACTGTGCTATCTTTTCTTCTTTGTCACATTTTATAGACTATTTATGTGGTGTGTTTCTGAACTTCCTGCTCTGTTCCATTCATCTGCTTTTCTTCTCCCTAACACCCCACTGCCTTTATTACTTCAGCTACATACTAAGTCTTGACATTGGCTAGAATCGGTTTTTTAACTTTGTTCTTCTGCATTCTAGGTTGTATACCTTGGGTCTTTTGCTTCACCATATAAAAATGTTAGAGTTCATTTATTTACATCTTGTTTATAACTTGTTTCATTTTCACTGAGGACACATTGACTGTTTAGACCTATATAAGAAGAACTGACACCTTAACAGCATCTGATCTTATCCACAAACAGAATTCTGTTTATTTAGTTCTTTGATTTTTTTTCTTCTGTAATTTAATGTATGTAAATTGGATACATATTTTGTTAGATTTACTCTTAGAAATTACATGTTTAGAAATGCCAAGTGATGTAAATGGAACTTTTCACGTGGCCTTAGATTCTATTGTTCGTTTTGTTGTGAGAGTGGCTGCCTTTTGACATTGCCTTTGGCATCTTCACGAGCCAGGACATTTTTTGTCATTTCAGGTTTCTAGGTAGATGGTCATGTCATCTGCTTTATTTCCAGTCTGGATTCTTCTAGTGCTTTTACTGTGTTATCTAGGACTTCCAGACAACTTGAAGGTCATTATTGAAGGGTATATCCCTTTCTTTTTCTTGGTCTCAGTGAGGAAGCTTTGAGGATCTTAACCATTAGTGTGATGCTAACAGTGGGTCTGTTTTTTAGATTTTGCAGATTTCTTTTTTATTTTTATTTAAATTGTGGAAGTTCTATTCCTATTATACTGAGTTTTTATAAAATCATAAATAGGTGTTAGATTTTTGTCAGTTTTTCTTTGTAACTACTGATCTGATCATGTGACTCTTCTTAGCCTATGATCCAATGGAATACACTGAGTTTTGAATGTTAAGCCCTTGCATAAATCCCATTGGTCATGGGGTATGATTTGTGGAGCCATTTGCATCTGTGTTCTTAAGAGACCTTTGTTGTTTTCTTTTGCAGTACAGGCTAGTATTCTTTATCTGAAATGCCAGAGACAGGGCTTTTAGATTTTAGAGTGTTTCAGATTTTATAATATTTGCATGGACTTTACCAATTAAGTATTGCTAGTTAATAACCCAAAGTATAAAATGCTCCATAATCATGTGCTTTTTGAGTGGTGTGTCAATACTCAAAAAATGTTTCTGATTTAAGAACATTTTAGAATAAAGATGGTCAACCTGTGTTTCTGTCTAGTTTGGGGATTAAGGACATGCTAATTCCCTGGAATGGGTCAGCAAGTATTGCTTTTTCTTCTCTCTTTTGAAAGAAATGATAGGAAATTGGTATAATCACTTCCTTAAATTTGTAGTATAATTTACCACTGAATCATTATGGGCCTGATTCTTTCTGGTTAGGAAGGTTCTTAAATTTTTATTTAATTTATTTTAAAACCATTTTATTATTTTTGAAATTTTATGTGTATGTTTTGCTTGAATGATATACAAGTGTATTGCCTGTATGCATGTAAGTGCACCATGTCATGCACTGCCTATAGAGGCCAGAAGAGGGCATTGGATCCCCTGGAACTGTCATTATGGACCACCATGTGGGTGCTGAGAACCAAATCTGGGTCCTTTGCAAAAGCAGCCAGTGCTCTTAATCATTGAGCCATCTCTCCAGCCATGACAGTGGAAGTTTTGATTATTGATTCAGCATCTTTCTCCTTTTTGTTTATTTATTTATTTATTTATTTATTTATTTATTTATTTATTTTTGGTCTTTTTGAGGCAGGGTCTCCCTGTAGCCCCAGCTGGCCTGGAACTTACTATATAGACCAGGCTGACCTTGAACAGAGATCTGCCTGCCTCTGCCTCCAAGTGCTGGGACCAATGGTGTGTGCCACCAGGCCTGGCATATCTTTGTCCTTTTCTAATAAACACACCCAATGCTACACAGCATTTTCACTGCATTACATCAATTTTAATAAGTTGTATTTTTATTTTCCTTTATTTTCAAATACTTTAAAATTTATCCTGAAGTTTATTCTTTGAGTCATATATCATTTAGAAGTATATTGTTTAGTCTCCAAATATTATGGGATTTTCCATCTATCTTTTTGCTATTGATTTTTGGTTTCATTGTATTAAGGTCTCAGAGGAAATACTGTATGGTTATTAGGCTTTTAAATTTGTTCAAATGTGTTTGTGGCCCAGAGTAAGGTCTATCTTGGTAACGGCTCCATTCTAGCTTGAAAAATATGTACTGTGTTTATGTTGGATGAAGCAGTCGATAGCTGATGGATGGTGCTGGTCAACTCAGCTATGGGCTTACTGATTTTCTGCCTTCTAGGTGTGTCATTTCTGATAAAGAGTGTTGAACTTTCCAACTGGAGAAGTGGATTCATGCATCTCTCCTTGTAGTCCTATAAGCTCTTGCTTCATATATTTTGACACTCTTGTTAGGTGAGTACACACTGAGGATTTTCTTTTCTTGAAAAAATGAACATTTTTACCTTGATGTGATGTCCATCTTTGTCTCTGATAAATATTTGTGTCCTGAAGTCTGCTTTGTCTGAAATTAATATTGGACTACTTTTTCTTTATTAATTAGTATTAGCATGGCATATTTATCTCTATCCACTTACTTTTATATGCATCTTCATATCGAAGTGGATTTCTTTTAGACAACATATAATGAGCCCATCCAATAATTTCTGTCTTTTGATTATGTTTAGACCATAGCCACTAAAAGTTTTTAGTGATATGATTGGATTATTATCTATATATTTGTTAGTGTTTTGTATTAACTGTCTCCCCCACCCCTGACAATGTAGCCCCAGTTGGCCTGGAACTGGCTATGTAGACCAGGCTGGCCTCTGTCTTATGAAAATCTACCTGCCTCTGCCTCTGGAACGCTGGAATTAAAGGTGTGTGCCATGTCCAGCTTTTTCGTTCTTATTTTTGTCTTCTACTCTTTTTCTGTTTTTTTTTTTTTGTGTGTGTTTGTAACTGAACATTTTATTTATTTATTTTTAAATTTTATTATTTTTATTTTATGTGTATGCATGTATTGCCTGCATGTAGGTAAGTGCACCCATGTTGTGCAATGCCCGTGGAGGACAGAAGAGGCCGTCAGATCCCCTGGGACTGGAGTTATGGACAGTTGTTGGCTGCCATGTGGGTGCTGGGATTTGAACCCAGGTCTTCTGCAAGAACAACCAGTGTTCTTAATGCTGAGCCCTCTCTCCAGCTCCATAACTGAGCATTTTAAATGACTACATTTTCTCCTTTCTTACTACCACTCATTCTCCATTTTATTCCTTTTTGGTGGTTGTTCCATCTATGATTGATTCAGTGTCACATTCTAATAACATTAAACCACTTCATGGGTAGTACCTCTGATAATGATAAAATATTTAAATTTTATCTTCTGTGCCTATATCACTATTGTCAATAAGTTATAGAGAAGCATATGAAAGTATCCACATTTGAACATGTATAAACATACATAGAGTGTATTGCTGTCACAATTTTGAACGAAGTATTACATGTCAGATCAATTAAAAATAAGAGTTAGAGTTGTAGCTTACCTAACATGTGCATGGTCCTAAGTTCAATCTGCAGTACTACCAAAAATAAATAATAAATAAATAAAACATAAACAAATAGCCAGTTATGGCACATACCTATAATCCCAGCATTCTCCTTTTTAAATGTAGACCTGAGTATCTGATCTATATAATTTTCTTCTTGCAAATAACTTTAAAAACAAACCTATTTTTTTAATAAGGCAGGCTTACCACCAATAAACTCTCAATTTTTGTTCATTTGAGAAAGTCATTATTTTTTTGAAGATTAATTTCATATGTCTATTACCCTGTTTTCTACAATGAAATACCCAAGGCTGGCTACTTTACAAATGAAGAAAGTTTACTTAGCTAATAGTTCTTGAACTTCAAGGGCATGGCTGTGCATTATCCTGACTCTGTAAGGATATCATGCCTGAAGGCAACACAACCAAGAGAGTACATGAGAGGAAGTGACCATGTTTGAGGTGAAACAGGAAGCTGAAGAGGCTGTGGCCTGTGGACTTCCCACTTCATCCCACTATCTCCTAACATTGTCACACCGAGGACCAAGTCTCTAGTAGATGAATCCATGCGAAACTGGAACAAATTATTTCCAAGTCTTAGCAACTTGCTCGGAATTTGGAATTACCCCCTCCCTCTTTCCTTTCCTCCTTCCCTCCCTCCCTCCCTCTAATGCTTTCTATATTGTACTTTACTCTTTTGTGCTTACCTGGTTTCTAAGGAGAAGTAGGGTATAATTTGTATCTTTGTTCCTCTGCAGGAGCTCTTTCTCCTGCATTTCTTTTGAGATATTTTTTTAAAAACATATTTTTTACATTTTACACATAACAGGCCTAGAGGAGGTTTTGTTGTGATTTGGCACTTACCCTACATGGTGTTCTCTAGTTCCCTGAACTTCCTGATTCTGGGATTTGGCATCTGCCATTAATTTGAAGGGATTCTCAGTTGCTGTTACTTGAATTATTGCTTCTGTCCTTTCTCCTTCTGATATTCCCACTACGTATAAGTTTCACATCTTGTCATTGTTTCACAGTTCTTATATATTCTGCAATTTTTCCAGTCTTTTTTTTTTTTGGTTTTCAGATTTGCAAATGTCTATTAAGATATCCACAAGCTGGGATTCCTCAGCCATGCCCTGCCCATCAAAGCCATTCTTCATTTCTGTTAGTACCTTTTATTCCTAGCATTTCCTTTGGAGTCTTAGCTTCAATCTGTTTACATTGTCCATCTGTTCCTACATGCTGTCTCCTTTACCCATAGGAGTCCTTCACATATTAATCACGATTGTTTTCATTTCCAAATCTGATGACCCCAACATCTCTGCATACCTAGTTCTGATGCTTTTTCTGTCTCATAAAACTGTGGGGGTTTTGCCTATTAATATGCCTTATAATTTTTTCTGGACAGTCAGGCATGATGGACTAGATAAGATGAGCCATAATCATCAGACCATTGGCTTAGGAGTGAGGCATAGGAGTACTAACATTTCGTAACTTTGTGTGGTCCTATGAGTAAGTCTCATTCTTTTAACAAACCTACACCTCTGGACTGTGAGTCTCGGTGGTGTGTTTTGGTCCCCTCTTCTTTGTAGATGAGGCATAATTGCTACAGTTAGCTAGAATTGGGTGTTTTTTTCCCTCTAGGGTCTTATAAGTTCTGGAAAATCCCTACTAGTTTATGTTCTGGAACACTGGTCTTTGGGTCAGGTCTTATTAATAATAGATAGCTGTGGTATTCAAAATAGTTTTCTCATTTTTGGGAGACAAGCTTGAGCCTAGGGTGAAACGCCTTGTGATATTTGCTCCCATTGGCAGATCATGAGACTGATGCCTAGAGCTCACCACTCCCTGATCACCACCCTTGAAATCCAAAATTGCAACACTTAGATATTACAACAGTCAGGGTCACGTGGTTTCCAGGTATCCAGGCTCTGTAATCTGAAACCCAGTATGCTAATGAGGCATCCTACCCGCTATTCTGTGATAGGACATTAAATCTGTTATGCTAATAGGACACTAAACCTGTTATGCTAATAAGGTATCCTACTTGCTGTACTGTGATAGGACACTTAACCTGTTATGCTAATAAGGTATCCTACCTGCTGTGCTATGATTGGACCACTATCCCTATATAAGCTTGTGCCTTCCTATAATAAACCAGACTTGTGTCACTGAACCTGGTCTTTTGTGTCTGAATGTGGCTCTGCTGACACAGTCTGTTCACCAGCCCTGGGGTCAGGACTGGCAGAAGGAGGTGACAGGAGGCTGCACACGGTAAACAGAAGAGCTGCCCTGGCCCAGGGCAGGCAGAAAGAAGAGCAGCCTCAGCCCAGGGTGAGCTGAGGAGCAGCCTTTTCGCCGGTGAGAGCAAAGGAGCGGCTGCCACTGGAGGTGAGTGCACTCATTCATTAAGGGTTTTCTCTGGTACTCACTGTGATCTGCTTCTGGGGGTAAAACTCATAGAACTGGTGCAGCTCTCCCTATAATTGGGTCCCACTGGGGTTTTTAACTCTTGGGCTTGTCTATCCTGAGCCTGTGGCATTTGTGGATTGTAGTTGAGGTTTTTCTCCTCTAGCACTAGTTCCCACAGAGGTCTCCTTTGGTTCTAATCCTGTAGTTTGTGATTCTCTGTTCCCACCTCTTGGTTTTTATTCTGAAAGCAGCAGTTGTCCCTGTGGGCCCCCATCTATGGCAGGTCTAAGAAGATTTGATGGTTGTTTGTAGGACTTTTTACTTATGGTTAGGACACAGTGGCACCTTGCAAGCTCATTCCTTTCCCTTTTGCACTTCTTATGTGTAGAGAGATTCAGCCCCTGGTTGGAAGAGGTCTAGGGAAGGAGCTGCTGTTGAAAGGAGAAGGAGCTGGCTTTGCATCTTAGCAGCCTGCCTGGCTCTAGGCAGAGAGATGCTTAATAGATAAACTTATGGTGAGAATTTGGGACACAGCACATCCTGTATCTGATTTCAAGTGTTCCTTGATACTAGTGATTACTATTTCTACAGTTGCAGTAAATTTTCTTAAATATTGTAATTTGCTATTTTCTGTGACTTAGAGAATGAAGGAACACTAGTACCTGGGTTTGGGCAAAGGGCATTGTGACATAGCAGTGTACTAGTTAAAGTTCTGGCAGGAGCTGCAGTTCCCTCATACCAAAATGGAAGGCAGCTGTTTAACATGCAAATATGAGCTTGCAGCATCAATCCCAAAAGAGGGCACAGACCTAGAGACAATAGGCAACCAGGATATACTGTGGAGTTGGAATAATTTATAGGAGGGGGGGCACTGAACTTTCAGAGGCCAAGTGAAATGAGGTTTCAAATTTGTACTTTTGGACATGAGAAGGGAAGAAGTATCCACAAACACAAGGACATTGGGGGCATCTAGGTTGCACAGGTCCATTCTCCTCACCATCCCCCATCTGTTGCTCCTCATCACAGTCCCATCTCCACATCAGTACAGGCTGGTGGCCTCCCACACAGCTCCTTCTCCTCAGTTCAGCTTGCCTAGGACACTACTTTCCCAATGAGAGCTCAGAAAAAGTCTCATTACCTTCTCTTTCTCTATCCAAGAATTCCATTAGCTATAGGATGTTTTGCTTATAATCAGATGTAGAGGTGGGACTTAAGGTTGTCAAATAAATGAAAATAAATGATATGCAGAAGTGTGGCTTCATTCTGAAGCCTTGTGTTGTAATATGGGTTTAGTCTGTGTCTGAAAGTTCTACCTGTCAATCTGATAGAATTACCCAGAATGAAGGCAGTTTCCTAAAGGAATTATTTTTGGATGAAGTGATGAGCTGGCAAACAAATTTAGGAACTGTATTCCCAGACTGCAAGCATCATGTGCTGTGAGAGTTTATCTTAACTGTCAGTTTGATTAGAAGGAGAAATGCCTATATCAGTAACCCACACCTCTGGATGTGTCTGTGGTGATGCTTCCAGAGATGACTAGCTGCAGAGGGCTCTGCCTAATCAAGGGTTTGATCCTTTGATGGATTCATAGTATGATGGCATTACTGGAATGAAGGGCCTTGTCGGAGGAAATAGGTCACTGGGCCATGTCCTGAGGAGCCATATTTTGATGCACCTTTGTTGGGCAATGCTGTGGGGGTCAGAAGAGGGCTTTGGATTCCCCTGGAACTGGAGTTAAGGACGGTTCCTAGCCACCACATGGGTGTTGGGAATTGAACCTGGGTCCTCTGCAAGAGTAGTCAGTACTCTTAACCACTGACCCATCTCTCCAGCCCCCCTTCTGTACCTTTTAAGCACCATGAAGACACTGCTCCTCTCTGCCAATGCCTCCCCTCCAAGATGGACTGACAGTTCTGAAACCATGAGCTAAAATAAGTAATTCCTTCTCTGATGTTGTATCTCTGAGCTACTTGGTGACAGTTGGAAAAGTAATTGATATGTAAGGGAACTCAGCAACATAGGCCAGAGACATTTCACTAATTTCAACAAGACGGGTGATGCACATTTGTTGCAAGCCAGCTCTATCTAATCCTTGCCAGGGATCACTGGGAATCATTCTTAATGGCTATCATTCCTGTTCCTCTCATTTATGTTCCTACACTAATTCCTAACAATTCTATTAATTCTTCCAGAGTTCCTTCCCTTGAAATCACTTTACCTTCTTAACTGCCAACACACTGGTCTACATTATATTAGCCTTCCCACAGTTTTTCCCTATTCACACTTACCCCACCTGATCCATCTTCCAGACAGAAGCAAGAAAGATCATTTTGAAAGCAAGACTGGTCACCACACTTCCTATTTAAAGCATGGCACTGGCCAACCCTGATTCCTAGTGGCAACTCCAAAATGCTTAAAGTGGCAACAGGTCTGCAAATTATGTTCCCTACTCTTCTGCTGCCCCTTCTCCTCTGTCATCTCTGTCTGATCCACATTGCTTCACTCCCTCACTTGTGCCATGTCCCCTGCCACATGATATTCACACACGGTCCCTCTTCACACAGAACCCCCTTCATCCTTAGGATCTCAGTTCAGAGCTTTCTCTCAGTATTAGTTACTTTTCTGTTGCTGTGATAAAATACTATGACCAAAAGCAGCTTAGAGGTGAAAATGGTTTATTTTAGCTTACAAATCCAGAGGGAATGCATTCCATCATGGTGGGGAAGGCATGGGAATAGGAGCGGTGGAGGTGGGTTGGCTGGCAATCAGGAAGCAGAGAAAGATTATATCTCCTTAGCACATAGGAAGCAGAGAGAGAACAGGAAGTGGGACCAGGCTATAAAAACCTTAAAGCCCCCTCCCGCCCCCAGCTCCATACTTCCTCTAGTGAGGTTCCATAACCTTCCCAAACAACACCATCAGCTATGTTCAAATACATGGGCCCATGGCAGGGGGATACTTTTCATTCAAACCACCACACCTCCTAAAAGAAAGCTTGTCTTGATTCTTCCAGTAAGCAGTGACTTCATTGCCAGTCTATGATACTGCCAGTTCTGTATATCTGTTTGGAGACATTTTTACACAGTGAGTTTCCTGCTGTTTTTTGTTAATAGCAAGATAATATAAGACTTCAGTTTGGGTAAACTCTTTATAGAAACATGACATAAAAATTCCTATTTGAGAATCTAGCCTTGTACAAGCAGCACTCAAGCCATGAGACAGATTATTGCCAGCCTCCCAGAGCCATTGCTTTCCAGTGACTTTACCCTCCCCCTGAAGAGCCATGGCCACTGGTTTGATTTCTGACACATAAGTGCATTTTTGTTTGTAAAGTCTCCCACAATTTGGGTTATTTCTCACAGTGCATTTAGTCTGTGGCTTCTCCTCTGTTTTTCAGCACTTATGCATACATGTAAATATTATATGTGTGGAAATGGTCTTTTCTTATCATTAGAATTTTATATTTGACAATTTTTCTGTTTCTGCCACTAAGTATATAACTTCTACAGGGACCAGTCAACAATAGAATCTGCTCTTCATTTTCTCCCCAGCACCCTGCACACGCCTGTCAACCCTCCCAGTAACCCTTCATTAACATAGTGAATAAAAGAGGTAAATATGGGTGCCAGGCACTGGGGCCACAGGTGTGAACAATGCCCACATGCTCCCTCCCTACAAGCTTTTGTGGTCTATAGCATGACTTAAAGTCTATCAAAAGAGACCTTCCAGAACAACAGCCTTTCTCTTCCTCCCAGGACATCCCCTACTTAAGAGCGGATTTCCATGCTGATGGAAACATCTGCCTGGATTATAAAGGTGAACACTTCTGGGCATGTAAATATGGGTGGGACCATTGTTCTGTCTTCATTCTTCCAAGCTCAACACAGTCAATAGAACTAGCTAGAAAGACAGGGGCTTTGTGCATGGGAGTCAGAAGTCAAGTCCTAATGTTTCCTTCCACTTCTGGTGACCTTGGAAAACTCACTCACTTGTCTGGGACTGAGCTTCCACGTTCCGCAGATGAAGGAACTGGACTGACAAAAACCCTAGGCTTCCTTTGAGCTCTAATAGTCTTCAGTTTTTATGACGGAAGGCACTAACGCCTAAGAGAAGACAGCTCATCTTTCTACAGATGGCCCATGGTGATGATTTAATTCTCCCAAGGGAGACTTAACAATTCTGAAACCCTGTTTAGTTTCTTCATTGCACAGGTCAGTCTTAACTGGGTCCTCTACTTCCATAAGACACTGTACCTAATGAGAGTGGAAGACAGACAAACTGTTTTCTAAGAGAGTTGACATGGATGATCAGTAATAGCTCTATGAAAATGCCAGCAAGTTTGGGTGTTTCCCTTTACAAGCTTCTTCCTTTAGAAAACTGTCTTTTGAAGCAACGTGACCTAATTTTCAGGGAAGAAACAATTATGAAGTCCATGGTTTCTTGCCAAGGCAATGGCTTTGTGATGATTAAAGATGTAGGGAAAAGTCAAACAAGAACATCTCATCCTTATCTGATTGGACCATAGAGGCTTGAGGCCCATGGGAAATGATCTGCTATCTGGAGAATGGTCAGCACCCACTGGGGATCAGGAGGTTATGGGAAACCTGGCTTCATACAAAAGCCACCTGACACTAGGCAGCCCATGACTTCCCTGTTTGGAGATATTCTCATGCTTCTGGATCTGCTCCAACTCTCTGGATGGGGACTGTCTTTTCAATAGTGGGAATGTTTTGGTCTCTGGTATCCAAACTCTCTGGGGTACTAAGAACACCTCATGTCCAGGCTTTGGGGACTGAGAATATGGTCATTATGAGTGTCTCTGGATCATTTTGAAGCTAATCTCTAAATCATCATCTAATTTCATTCTAACAAGTGTTCTATTGACCCCATTTTACAGGTGAAAAAACTTAGGCTACTTATCTGATATCAAAGGACTAGGGCAAATCAGAATTAGGTTTCAGTCATATCTCAGGACTTAAGGACACCAAGAACTACAACAGGCTTCACCTCCCCTCCCCCTGACCCTTTATTATAAGGAAAGCCAGGGCACATTGTAAAGCTGCCATTTAGGCTTGGCAGAGAATTCAGTTCTCTTTATCCATTACCGACCAGGATGGGGCCCACTAGGTACCCCTGGAGGGCACCAAATCATCAGGCTCCTGTGGCCTCTACCCAGGGCAAAGGACAGGTTACAAAAACACCTCTCTGACATTTATCACAACAGAGAAAGTGATGGTGTTGGAAAGATCAGGACTGGCTGAAGGTGAGCAGAAGTGGCTTATCTGAAAGAGAGTGAGGGAAAAAAAGCTTAAAAAGGTGAAGAGACACAGGGCAGGAGACGCCCTGAGAGCTGTGGTAAGAGAAGCAGAGGAGGGAGTAGCTAGGGTTTTCAGATTACAATGCTGGTGCGAAGATGCATTCTTC
>NW_008345602.1:3094424-3123667 GCF_000622305.1 Nannospalax galili | reverse complement strand
AAGTGGTTCTTTGTTTCTGAGTATAAAACTCTGTGCATTTGTTGTGGAAATACAGGAAATAACAGTTATTCATAAGCCTTCAATCCACAAATTAGCCCTGTTAACATTTTTTAATTACATTTTAATACTTTTCAGTCCATATACAATTTTACAAGTCAGTATCAGAGTGCAGGCATAGTTCGTCATGGCATCTCCTTCATGTTGCATTATTTGTCTTCCTTCATCTGTATGTGAATGTGGGGGGGGGGCATGTGTGTGCAGAGCATGTGCACATGTGAGTGTATTTGTGTAGAGGCCCAAGGCTGACATCCTTCAGTGTTCTCCACTTTGTTGAGTCAGGGTCTCTCAGTTGAACCCAGGGCTTGTTGTCTGGCTAGTCTGATTAGCTCACTTGCTCGGGGATCCTGTCTCTGCTGTCTGAGGAATTGCAGGTGACTGCCATGCCTACTTATGTGGGTTCTAGAGATCCTACCTCCAGTCATGCTTGCACAGCAAGTGCTTTAGCCACTCCGTCAAAAGTCTTAGCTTTTTGTTTTGGTTTTGGTTTTTTTGAAGCAGGGTCTCCCTGTAGCCCCAGCTGTCCTGGAACTCACTATGTAGACCAGGCTGGCCTTAAACTCACAGAGATCCGCCTGCCTCTGCCTCCCAAGTGCTGGGACTACAGGTGTGTGCCACCATGCCCGACTTGAAGATGCATTCTTAACACCCAAGCCACCAACACCATACTGGGGTGAGATTTAGAATATATTGTTGCTGGTCAAATTTTAGGAGGAGTCAACCACACAGCAGCTTATCAGCAAGATTCCAGTTCCCTTCTGGGCTTATCTTTTCACTTTGAAGTTTCTAAGGAGATGCTATTATTTAAGCATACAAACTAGACCCAACCAGGCTATGCAAAAGTAGAGGATGATACAGTCTTCACATTTTCTCTGAAGGAAGTATTAAAAAGCTCAGAGTGTTCACAACATTGTAATTTCCTTCCACCAGTTTGCCACTGAGTACAAGGCAGTCAGCTTTTTCATTTTACAGAAACGGGAAAGTGAAAAGAACCTGTTACAGCAGGTTTCATGACTCTTCCGGCCAACATTTTCTTTATTGAACTCTGCAAACATCACCTTTCTTGACCATAGCTGCATTTTGTTCCCTGCCCTTCACTTGTCTGTCATGGACCTGGGACAATTCGCAGTTTCAAAGACAAGTTTTAGGGGATTTCATCGAATTGAAAATTTTATGTATATCCAAGAAACAATCAGCATAGTAAATATGCAGTCTAGGAAATGAGAGGCAATATTTATAAAGTATACATTCAACAAGGTTGTACACCTCAAAATATATAGCATGATGAAGAATAGTTACAAGAGATTTTAAATGTCCTCACTATAAATGACAAACATGTAAGTATGTGAGATCATGGATGGTATTGATTAACTTGCTTTAGCCATTCTACAATGCTTACAAATATCAAAACATTTATCATGCACATGATAAATGTATATATTTATACTTTTTATTTGTTAATTAAAGGAAAATTTTAAGAAACTGCTTTGGTCACACCCTATTAAAAACAATAGTAAATAAAGATGAGCTCAAAAGAACTGGAGGTTTAGGGCCGGAGAGATGCGCAGTGGTTAAGAACACTGTTCTTGCAGAAGACCTAGGTTTGAATCCCAGCACCTACACGGCAGCTAACAACTATCCATAACTCCAGATCTGACAGTCTCTTCTTTCCTCCATGGGCATTGCATGACACAGGTCCACTTAACCTACATGCAGGCAATACACACAAACACATAAAATAAAAACAAAATATATTTTTAAAAAAGAACTGGAGGTTCAACTAGGAACTGGCACTCTAATCAAAGTGCTATTTTGAGCCACTAGAATATAACAGCTTTGGAACAATTTGTTCAAAGGAAAAAACAAAATCATTTACTAACTATTCTATCCACATATTCTGTTGTTTGAAGATATTTCTGCTAAACTAAATAAGATTTAGGAGCTTTGCTGCCCTCTAGAAGATCTCCCTATGACTTCCTGTTTCATACTTAAGAGCTACAGAATCAGGTATATATATAAAATCTCATGTTTTAAGTAAGACAATGATGCTTTGTTGGGCCACATTAGGCCTGCAGGCTGCAGTCAGACACACCTGGACCACCCCAACGGGGAAAACAAACACTTCCCATTCTTGTATCTCAGTTCATGTAGAAAGATGTCATCTTACTGAATCAAACACAGAGCAATAGCCAACTGATTACTGTAACTGGGGGCATCTTACAAAGTATTCTATTTGCTCGTCACCTGGCAAGGGGGAGGTAGCACAGCCTTCATGAAAGAGAGACAGGATTTCTTACAAAGGAAGAACCTGCTGATTAAAATCAGGCTTAGAATCTTACTCATTGAGATCAACTTCAACAACATGGTTTACTCCAGGGCTAATACATGAATACTTTCTTTATTGAGCATATACAGATTCACTCTTAGCCTCTGCTAGGCTTTTCTGGAGGGTGAAATGTCCTCTGTAAGGCAAAAATCCCTAAACGTCAGATCAAGCCCAAGGCAGGTTTTTCAACAGAAGATGCCCCCCGCCACCCCTGCACGATCACCTCTTGAAACAAGGGCACATATCTGGAAGAGCAAACAGAGCTTCTGGGAACTGAGTGAATGGTGATCATTTCTCTCCACCCTCAGCCTCTGCGGTCTGCTCTGAATAAGCACACAATCCAAATTCATACAGCATGCTGTATACACAACTGGAGTTTTGGATTTCCGGATTCCATATCCCCAGCAGGCTGCCATTTCTGAAGTCCTCTTATGTAGGAAGTTCAGGAGGTCTGACTGCACTGTGGGTAGTGGAAAACACGTAAAACTCAGTGTTTTAGAATATAGCCCAAACCAAAAGAAATTTTAAATGACACTCCTGCTTTAATTGGTGGTTCTAACCCTAAAACACACTTGGTCTCCTAGCCTCTGAGAGGAGGTGGGTCATTTCTTTCTTCCACAGCATTCTGCGGTTCTAGTGCCTCACGAGCCACACCATAGAGGGGGTCAATGGACAACCTCAGGGTGGGGTGGCTAGGGTTTGAAGTGCCTCCATGCTGTTTAACAGTTATGGACCCTTGAAATAGTGGGGAAGGATAAAGTGAGTTAGCGTATTTAAGCATACTGTTGAATGCTGAACATGGTGCCTGGCATACAGACAGTATGCCAGCTAACACAGCCCCTCACAAGGCTATCTCCAGGATATGAGATGAGACACAGCAAAGCTTTAGCATAGTACCTGGTAAACTGTACTCATTAATGTGTTCTTACAATTGGACAGCAAGGGATGGAGGTTGCTTTCTCAAGTCCTGACTACTAATTATCGGGGAGGAAACAGAACTATTTATTTTAATTTCATAGTTAAGATACTTAGGACTATTTCTTAAGTTATTAATCTTTAGCATTGAATGACTATCAGAAAAGCTTTGAACTATTGCTTTCTCTCTATGGTGAGTTAAAGTGAAAGGAAGCCTACAATATCTGACATTCATAATTCTGTTTAGCAAGAAAGGCCAGACCAGCACTAATACCTTGACTATATTGGTTAAGGATCATCACCATTTGTATTTGTCAACTTTCTGTTGTTATGGCCAAATACCAGAGACAGTCAACCTATAAGGAAGAAAAAATTATTGATTCACAGCTTCAGAGGTTTCAGACCGTGGTTGCTTGGAACCATCCCTTAGGGATTGTAGCAAGGCTGAAAACCATGGTGGGGAACATGTGGTAGGACAAAACTGCTTGCCTTATGATGCCAGGAAAAGAGAGGTAGGCAGGGTCCCAATATATTCTTCAAAGCTATGCCCCAGATGACCTACATCCTCCAACTAAGCCTACATCTTAATGTTTCTACCTCCCAATAGCTCCACAAACTGGGGACCAAGCATTTCACACATTAGATTTTCAATGTCAGATCTAAACCATATCATCACTTAAGAAAAATTTAATGGTTCTGATTGCAGTCCATATTTTGACTTTTGGTGATCAATGGTCATTATCTTGTTTACTGTGGTGGTTTGAATGAGAATGTCCCCCATAGGCTCCATGTATTTGAGCATTTTGTCCTCAGTTGGTGCTACTGTTTTGGGAGGTCTTAGAAGGTGTGGCCACGCTGGAGGCCATGTCATTGGGGGTGGACTTACAGAGTTCCTAAGCCTTGCCAGATCTCTGCTTCCTGTACCTGCTTGAAGATGTGAGAGCTTAGCTTCTGTTCCTACTCCAGCCATCTCTGCTGCCATGCCTCCCTGTCATGATAGACTCTTGTCCCTTTGGAATGTAAACTAAATAAACTTCCTTTTATAAGTTCCCTTAGTCATGGTGTTTCTATCACAGCAACAGAAAAGTAACTAATACATTTACTAAACTCCATATAATTCTCAAGCTGGTATAAGGGTCACACTGTCAGAAAGTATGCCATCACATATGAGTTTACAGTCTCCTTGGATGTAAACTAGGTTCCTGGACTCTGGATAGCAGAGCTGACAGTATAGATCAGATCAAGCTTTGGGAGCTCATGGGGAGAACACAAAGCAAGAAGCACTACCCGAGAGAATAGGACTTCTCTTTAGCTAGGCTTCATGATACACAGAAACTAAACACCATCCTGGTAGATATCAACCTCCTATAATGAAAGAAAGCTCCTCCTTCCCAAGACTCCAGTCAAATTCCCATAAACCAGTCCCATTGGCCTGGCTTAGTTATATAAGTCATTCCTTAACTGTATCTGTGGCCAGGCTGGTGTTGGAGGTACAATAACTTACTCTTATTTGGCTGGGATGAGTTATGTCTCCACCCTCAAATTTGGAGTACTGGGCTGCTCCCATTCAAACCATACAAGCAAAAAGAGAAAGAGGAAAGTACCAAGGAAAATTTGGGTACTATTAGCAAAATAAAAGGTTCTGAATACTGGACAGGTGAAAATTATAATAGGCATCCATCCCATCTGGCTCTATCACTGCTCACTTTAGGATCATGTATTCTGGGATGCAGTTTTCTCATGTATAAAATGAGAGATTTGGACTAATTAGATCAGGACGTCTCAAATTTGAGAGTATCTAGGAATTTTCTGAAGCATTGACTCCTTAAAATCCTTTCTTGGACCCCACTGCCAGAGATTCTGATGTAGTAGGTTTGGAGTAGTGCCTAAGGGTTTGGCCGTCTGTCAAGTACCCAGCTGATGCTGACACTACTGATGTGGGGATCACACTGACCTAGATGATGGCTCAGTTTCTTGGCACACAGCAATGCTTTCAGCACCTGTAAGTCTTCATCCTGAGGCTCAACTAGAGATTCTGTCTCTCAAAAGCAGGACAGTAGAAGCACATGACAGAACCCAAGACTGATAGCTCTGACTTCTCAACTTAGACTCCTTCATTGGAGATACTGAGTCAGATCCATCATTCCACTAATTGCTCAAGTAGGCCACACTAACTGGGCTGGATAGAGTTGGAGCAGTAAAAACCTCTGCATTTTCAGTTCCAGAACTCTCTGGAGGCAGCTTCTGTCCCCCTGATCCACATCAGCTCTTTCCCAAGTCTAATGAAGCAACTCTAAGGATTGATGTGTACCAGGTAAGCAAAAGGGTTTCTGATTAAGGACAAGACTGGTGACAGGGAGACCTGGACTCTAGTATTCATTTCTTCTCATTAAGACCATGTGACCTTTTGTAGATTATTTAATCTCTTTGTTCCTCAGTTACAAAATCAGATGTGCATAAGATCCTCCTCATGGGGTTGTGAGGAAGAGGTGATGTGTAAGTGAAAGGTTTAGCACAATGCCTGATTTATACAAACTCAATCAATGCTAACAATGTCTCACTAAGTTTTGGTCCAGAATGCCTTTGGACAGACACTCCATTGCTGAACACAATAAGATGTGATTACATTCATTCCAAGTCGTTAATAACTTAATCGGGGGCATCCTGTTTCTCTAGTCCTTCAACTGTGCTTTCTCAGGATGTCTAGGTAAAAAGTGTTCTAGGATTGAATATGGAAAATGGTAGATTAAAAGAAGCTTTAGTGTGGGATTTCTTAGAGTTTTTACTATGATAATTTTCAATGAAAATTTCCAGAAGAAACGTTTGATATTTGGTGGTTCCCAAACCTGCCATGTCATGGCAATCTTTTTATAAGGGACTCATTAATATTTTTATGATACTGCAGGATGCTGGGATACTGAACCCTGGATCTGAACTCTACTCCCACCTCCTTATTCTCACTGGGGGGCAGAGGGCAGAATACCAATTCTACCAATGCAGAAGGAAGCTAATGAAATGGTAACACTTTGTGAAGAGTAGAAAGGAGCAGCCCTGAGTCAAGCAGGTCTGGGCAAGGAATAGCCACCATTGCTGTATCTGCCAGGCACTTAAAGTGATGTGCTGGCAGAAAGATTTTAGCTCCTAAAAAAGTTATTGGAGTATTCTAGGTGGACAGCTACCTTAAGTGTGGAGAAGATTATAACAGATTTATTAATATTGTAAACAGTGTTCTGATGACTGACTGAGGAGAGGAAGTGACTTCCCTTTTTAGAATAGTGTTAAATGTAACCAGGATCTCTGAAAGATAAAATATGGGGATCACTTGCGCCATTACCCTAATTTGAAATCTCTGGGCTCAGTGAAACTATGAGGTCTGCATCTCTTCTGGGATTTTATGTAACATGTTGAATTCTTTCTTGAACGTAAAATAAACAGTGGTGCTCACTTACCCAGTTAAAAGTGATTGAACTTTTAAAGGAAGTCTTGAGCATAGGAAACAGACTGCTCATGTTGAAGTACTCACCATTAAAAAAAGAAAACACTTTGGTCTTACTGCCATCAACAAGCTGAGACTCCCCCACTTCCGGGTTCCACCTCTAACCAGCTCCCCTGTGTCATGCCTCCATTCCAACTAGGTTTGAAAGCTTTGGCATAGATGGATTTGAGATTGGGGGACCATCCACATCTATTTGCAGAGATGCATTGCTTGCAATTTTATAAGTGCAGCACGCAGAGATGTGAAAAGGATGTAGCTTTTTAATTGCCAGGAGAGGAAAGTGTTTTTAAGACTGGCAGGCTTCAGGAGAACTCCTGCCAAGGGAGGTTCCTACAGCAAATCTCTTCTACCCTGAGGCTGAGGTGGTCCATGTGGCTCTTCAGTAAGTCATTTCAGCCAAGCCCTTCCCTGTCTGGTTCTCAGAAGTGTTCTCTAGCCTGTGGCTGCAGTGCAGAACCCTGGGGTGGCAGTGATTAGCTTGCCTCCCTTCTGCAATAGGGGCTATGGATAACTGGATTTGTGCAGCAGACTGTCCTAAGCAGCTGGGAAAGCCTCCAACCCTCTCAGGCCCAGCATGTTCTGGCAGTGGGTTCAGCTCAAAGCACTCTCCTTTAGTTTCTGTGTATTGCTAAATGGGAATTCTAAAAGCTGCTGCCCTGGGCTCCTGAGAGAAGAAGAAAATGGTGAGGGCAGGAGAGCAAAGAAATACAAGGATGATAGGAAATTGCCAACTTTGCTCCCTACTGGATGTCAGCAGAATTTACCAAAGACAAAGCAGAGGGAAAGAGGGAGCTGGTTATTTCAAAGGCGGCTTAACATGGTGTAGTGGGTAAGAATAACAATGGCATTAAGATCCAGCTCTGCTGGGTCTTGTGCCTCATTCACTCTCTCATACCTCTCCTGGGTCAGTTCCTCTTTCTATCAGTCAGCTTGGGAATCTTGGGACTCGTGGAGGCCTGGTATCTACTTTCAAAGGAGCTGCACTCCAGCACCAATTGAATGCTGTTAGTAGACAAATGCATAGAGCCCTGTTGTGAGCACACTGAGGTGATGAGGCAGCTCTGTGATTCAATGTCATGGCGTGAAGATGAGATGGCCATTCAAAAACTACAGTGAAAGTCATGGTTCTAAACCACAACACCTTCCCCGCTAAGCACAATACCCAGAGGGCCCGACTTCACTGACTCTGATCTAAATGGCCTGTCCTCTTCTTTTTGGGGGGACAGGAATCCATCCACCCATGAAAACTACCAGGAAGGCTTGTTGGCAGGGAGGTTGCCAGTGATGTCATGAGGGTAAAATAAGAGTCCTATGGGTCTTCAGTCTCTATGTGTTAAAGGGTTGGGCTGCATCACAGGTAAGAAGTACTTGCTAAAGGCACTGGGTCACCATTTACTTCATCTCTGTAGAACTATTTCCAAGCCAGGTTTTTGCATTTATTCTCCCTGAAGGCCTTGTGTACAGCAGATGTTTTCAATTCTGTGAACGGGAGTTAAAGCAAGTGGCTTAAGTGACTTGCCTAGAGCAAGTAGATGTCAAGAATGGCAGTGGGGCTAGCTGCTGGATGCAGGAGACACTTAAGTAATATGTTTGTGTCCCTTAACTCAATTAAAAGACTTTCATGTTTGCATTTATCTGAAATATATTACAAAATATTGAGGGATTTTTCAGTTGTAAAGTAAAACACATAATGATAAAGACCAACGTAGATTATGGATGAATAAATGATCTCTCTAAGTTAAAACTCAAGCTAAGTCTTTTATTAAGCTGGGGAGTAATAATGAAGTGATCAACCCCACTATAAGGCACACAAAACCATCAGAAAAAAACAAAACCACTGTTTCACTAAATTTTCTCCTTTCCGCTCTGTTTGACCCGCCCTCACTCACTCAGTTTTATTTGAATTTTGCATGTTTTATATGACATTTGGGAGGGCATGACTTATATGCGCCGTTTGCCTCATCTCACGTCTGTGTAAGCCCACTCACCCTGCAGAGTGCTCACTGGCTCCCCACTCCAGACTGCAAGCATGCTTAGCTCCCAGAGTTCCAATATATGGCCACCTCTAACTCTCCATTTCTGAGGCTATGCTAACTCTCCTACCCAGTGTGCATTCACAGCTGTCCTTTGCCCTGCTCCTTAATATGCCGGACTCTACCTGCAAAGCTTGGGAAGGAGGTGGGGCCAGGGCCTATCAGAGGAACATCTGAGTCACAACCATACAATATCAATTTTTTTTTTTTTGGTCTTTTTGAGACAGGGTCTCCCTGTAGCCCCAGCTGTCCTGGAACTCACTCTGTAGACCAGGATGGCCTCAAACTCACAGAGATCTGCCTGCCTCTGCCTCCCGAGTGCTGGGATTAAAGGCGTGCACCACCACGCCCGGCTACAATAACAATTTTTTAATAATAGAATATAGAAATAACGACTACATAACTATGAATTATTTTCCTTAGAAGCAGTTTCTTTTTTCTAGGAAAGTAAACATTTCCACTTCCCCTCATAACTAATGGAGCAGCAGAAGACCATCATAGCTGACGGTACTCTGTTGATTTAACTTTATCCCTCAATAATTTCTACAAACTATAAATAACAAAACTAAGTGTGTCAGTGGCCACACTACATACTTTTGTTGCTGTACTATTATACTTACAGTGACATTTCTTCAAATTACTACCACTTTCTTATCTGAAATGGTTCTAGTTATTACTTCTGTCATGTAAATGTGCTAGACTGTGTGTTAACACAGTAGCACACTGTGTGTTACTGTGACACGATATCTGCAATAACCCTTAAGGAAGGAAGGACTTATTTTGGCTCACAGTTTCAGAGGCTTCAACCTTTTACAGTGGGAAGTGTGGCAGAGCAGAGCAGCTCACATCATGGTGGCTAGGAAGCAGAGAGAAAGAATGTCCATCTTAGCTGGTTCTTTTCTTTTTCCCTCAGTTAATCCTCAATGGAAACACCCTTTTAAGTATACCCAGAAGTGGACTTTAGCAATTTCATGGGTACATGTCAGTCTAACAAAGTTGACAAGATGAGCTATCACACTCAACCTTTTTCAAACCTGACATCTAAACATCCCCTCAAATCATACCATTCTACCCTTGGCCCTCAAAAGGTTCATGTCCATCTCATAATGCAAATGCATTCTGTCTACCCCCAAGAGTCCCCATAGTCTCAACAGCTCCAACACTGTTCAAAAATCCTAGTTCAAATTCTCTGAAACTCAAGGTAAACTCTTAGCTTTAAGTCCTTGTAAAACAAAAAGAAAACTACATACTTCCATTCTATAATAGCATTCCCATCCTGAAAGAGAAAAAAATAGGAAAATAAGAAGAAGGAAACAGGCCAAAGTTAGACTTACAGCCAGCAGGACAAATGTTGAAGTGTGTAGGTTCATGTCTGCGTTTGGGACACGTGGTGATGGGAAGTGAGCACTAAGCAGCTTGGGCAAACTGCCTCTAGGTCTTGCCAGTTGCAACTCTGTAGCCTCTCACCTGGACAGGCAGCTTTCCTCAGCAGATGTTCTGTATTCCTACTGTCAACAGGTAGTCACAACAATGGCCCCACTTTCCCTGCCACCAATTTTCTGTGTTGGTCACACTTTTCATCACAGTGAGAAAATAACTGAAGAAAGAAAATTATAGGAAGAAGAATTTATTCTGGCTCACAGTTTCAGAGGACTTATTCCATCCTGCAGGCACTGTAGAACTGAGCATCTTACCTCGTGCCAGTCAGGGAGCAGAAAGAGTACCTGATTTCTCTTTTTCCCTTAAATTATTCTTCCCTGTAAACACCTTCTTAGACTCATCCAGAGGCACACTCTGCTAATCTATGTGTGTCTCAACTAGTCAAATTGGCAATCAAGATTACCTTTATGATAAGTTATTCTAAAAAATCTATTCTCTTGATCATATACTTTGAATAGGGCCAGGATTGTCCCACAAGGTGGCAAAAATTGACTGAAGGAAGAGAAGAGTAACAAAAACTTACCTTTTATGCATAAAGCACCGATCTACACGCTGAACATAAACACAGATACAGTGGTCCCTTGGTCTGTGTCGAAGATTGGTTCTGGGACCCTTCGGTAATCTGCGGACAGACTTGTCCCTTCTGTGGCATAGTATTTGCAAAGAATCTTGCACATATCCTCCAATATATTTAAAATTATTTCTAGATTACTTGAAACACTTGATTCATTATAAATCATATGTCAATGGTTGCTACATTATATTGTTTAGGGAATAAGATTAAAAAGAAAAAGAGCCTGTACATGTTCAATACAAATAAATTTTTTCAAGCATTTCCAGTATGTGGTTGTACTAGGCATCTTGGAACCCAAAGATATTGAGGCTGGCTCCACTATTGTATTAAAGTTTCATGTGGGATGGGGCTATTCAGTAAAAATAAAGAACCTGAAGAGGTGTTAGTGTGGAGCAGTAATAAAAACGGGTTTAAGAAACATTGCCAGCCACCTATGTTTCTCAAACCTGATTGTATGATAGAATTTCCTTGGGAATCTTCTTTTTTAAAAGAAATCGTAATTCTAAAGCCAGGCATAGTGACACACACCTTTTGTCCCAACACTAAAGGTCAAGGCAGGCAGATATCTGTGAGATTGAAGCCAACCTGTTCTGTATAGCAAGTTTCAGGCCAGCTAAGGCTACAGTGAGATCCTGTCTTAAACAAACAAACAAACAAACAAAACAAAACAGAGAAAAGGTGATTACAGAGACAGAGGAAGGTGTTGATTAATATCCTCTAGTGATACAATGATAATCTTTCCATAGGCACAAATTGACAGCTGTTCATGTAGCAAAATACCAGCATAAGAACCAAAGAAATCTGGTGAGACTACAGTGCCTGCCTTTAGTATAATAAATGAAAGACACATTGAAGAAGGCAGAAAAGTAAAAGGATAGCATTTCCTGTGTTATACTTCCCCTTGGAGAGAGAGAGAGAGAGAGAGAGAGAGAACCACCACAGAGCCATCTCTCTAACCCCAACACAGTTTCTTCTTCCCTGCTGTTATAAATAACGCTACAATGCCAGCCTTTGTGCAAAAATCTGTCTAATATCAAATTGGTACCGTAAAACATAGTCCCAGAGGTAAACTAGCTCTATTAAAGAACAGAGAAAGAGAGAGAGAGAGAGAGAGAGAGAGAGAGAGAGAGAGAGGCTTCCCACCTATGGGAGTAAGGGAGAATTAAGTCCAGGCCCTAGACCTGAAACCCAGTACCTGGCCAGCTCTAGTGAAACCTAGTATTGAGAAAAGTCCCATCCAACAGCCAGCCTATTGAGGAGCACTGCAACTGTGTTAGCCTAAGCACAAAGAGATACTGTCTTCACCATTCCTTTAGTCTCAGGATGCCAGACTCTACCCACTGGAGAGCAGGGCCCATGAGCCAGCACAGGGCTTTGTCTCAGAGCCCAGTGTCACATTTGCTATAGTGAGATTAAGCACACAGTAGAAAAGGAAGTCCCCATATGCAGACAGATCTTCTAGACCAGCTCTGGCATTGGGTGGAGACCTCCATGTCTGTGGAACTAACCCAAGTTTCAACCACATCAGTTTCTCTCTGGGGTGGGCCCCTCTCAAGCCTATGCAAGGCATGAGATTCAGATGTGACCTAGTTTATCATTGTCCTTGGTGGCCCAGAGACTGTCTCTATTGCCTATCCCTGGAACTCTGGCAGCCCTGCCAGGCTGGTGCTCACAGATAGGGCTCTAGAACTGCCTTGCCTCATCACCAGGCAGAGACCTGTCCCTCAGTGAGATTGGACTTATGTGTTATTCTGCATCACTGATGACTACAGTGTAGTCCTTGTCACACTGCTGAACTGGTGTAGATCTTTTCAGCGGAGAAAAAAAGGCCTGACCAAGCTTAACATCAGCCCAGGCAGAGGTTCTGCCTTAACCAATACTACCTCAACACTGTGGGATAAAAGACCTAAATTCTGGAGGTGGCAGGAAGTGCAGGACAGGGTGGAATTTGGAGCTGGATTGGGGAAAGCTAACACTGGGAAGATCCTACCTAGTTCCATCCCTAGCCCTCTCAGTGAGTGGAGCCTCTGGAGCAGCTCTAGTGCCATGAAAACCCGTGGCCCCGGGCTATCACACTTCTCTTCCAGCTAGCATCATCTATGCCTATCTACAGACCACAAGTCCACCTAAGTAATAAGTACCCACAGAAGTGTGGACCTTGGTCCTAAACTGAGTGTTATGCTGGTCTTTATGGGCTTTGGTGGAAACAGAGGTGACCTAAAAGATGGCAATGGTCCATCTGTGGTGACTCTACCCAGAGCTAAACTAAATCCTGAAGTGTCTGACCACAGGTCAGTGACTGTGGATAAGGCATCTGGCCATATCCTGGATCTAGGGAGAGGCTTGTGCCTAGGGAGAGGCTTGTGCAGACAGACTCCCCTCTTTAGATATGCCTTTCCTTCCCCCTCCAAACAATATACCAACAGAGTATTTGGGATAATCCTGGGTTTAGTACCGAAAGAGTGACAGCATACTCCTGGCAAATCTGAACCTGGGCACCATCTAGTGCTGATCTAGTGGAAGTGACTATAGGCTCAGAGAAAATAAAGAACCTGATTAGGGTAGGTGTGATAGTGTCCCTATAATTCCAGCATTTGGGAGGATGAGGCAGGAGGATTGTGAGTTCAAGGCCAGTTTGAGTTACACAGTGAGTTTCAGGCCAGCCTGAGAAATAGCTAGACTCTACCTCAAACAACAACAGCAGAAAATAATAATAATAGTAATAACAACAACAACAATAAATAAATAGTCTGTTTAGGAATTCTGTAAAGAGAGGTGCAAAGAAAGGCAGATTAGATTAGCTGTCACTGTGTTGTGACTTTGTATAGCTGTAAAAAATTGTCTGACATAAACATCTGAAAGGGCTGAAGATTTAGCTCACAACTTCAGAGATTTCAGTCTCTGATGCAAGAGGATGACAGAACAGAGCTCCTAACTTTATGGCAGTCAGGAAGCAGAGAGAGAGAATGGTATCGGGGGCGGGCCAAGCTTCAAAGACATTCTTTCCTAGTGGCCCACTCTTCCAGCTGGACTCTACCTCTTAAGGCTCTCACCACCAGCCAAATAACACCACCTGCTGAGGACCAGTAATTCAATGCAAGAGCCTGTGTGGGACATTTCATATTTAAGCTATGACACTGGAATACATGCAGGTCCTTCATTGTCCAGATGACATCTCACACTAACAAGCATCAAGACCTTTCAGGAGATTATGACCTCTGCCGGAAACTGACCAGGTGGATATCATTGGGACTAGGAGCAGAGAATTTGAAACCGCAGTTTTAAAGGAAACGCAATGAGCTTGAAAAAAAAAAAAAAGGATTCCAACAAAGAAACTTAAGAGATTGAAGCAATTAATAAGAAATCAAACAAATTCTTGAGCTGAAAATAACACACAGTGAAATTAAAAATGCAACAGCCAGCCGGCATCAATGGCAGCACAGATCAAACGGAAGAATTAGTGGGCTTAAAGACAGGCTGTTTGAAAATACACAGCTGGAGTAGAGACAAAATAATAAAGAGGAATGAAAAGCTTACAGGAGCTTTGAGACAGTGTCAGAAACAAACATTTGGGTTTTTAGTATTACACAAGGTCATGGTCTCCTGAAAGCTCTTGGTGCTTCTTAGTGTGAGCCGTCATCTGGACACCAAAGGACTTCATAATTCCAAGGGGGTGGAAAGTTCATTCAAAGAAATGATAACAGAAAATTTCACAAATCTTGATACAAATGTCCAGATGTAAGAAGGACAGAAGCAACCAGGAAAATTTAACTCAGGTCCATGGCATCTTAAAATCAAACTCGGAAAGTCAAAAGATAAAGATATCAAAGCTTCAAAAGGAACACGTGAACACAGTAGGATTCAGCCAAATAGCATGTCAGCCAGCAACAGAAATCTCCCAGGCTGTGAGGGAGAGTGGTGTAAGGTTTTCATAGTTCTGAAGGAAACAGGACAAATAGTGAGCTGACAGTACCCAGTAAGGCCACCATGTAGGAATGAAAAAGGAATAAGACTTTCCCAAACAGAAGCTGGGACAAGAAATCCTAGTCAGATGTTCAAACCCAAAGAAAGAGATGTTTAATGAGTAAGAAGCAAACAAAAGCAGCATAACCTTACTCATAAGAAGAATCATATAAGCACTTTCAGAATGTTCTAGTAGTGTCAGTGAGGCACATAAAGCACTCATATGTTTAATATGAAAACTAAATGTAATAGCATCATTGATATGGTAAATGTACTGGGTTCTTTTACATATCTGTGACTAAACACTGGAGAGAAGCAACTTGAGGGAAGAAAGGCTTATTTTGGCTCATGGTTCTGGGGATAGTCTATCATGCAGGAGAGACATAGCAGCTGAAGTGGTTTAGTTCACTGAAGTGGGAGCCTGCAGCATGGCTTTTTGTATTTTGGAGGACAGGACACGGAGAGCTCGGCTAGAACTAGAAACAGATAAACTTCAAAGCCTGCTCCTAGTGGCCTATGTCCCCCAAATGTGCCCCAATGTTCAAAGGATCTGTTACCTAGCAAAGTATCACCACCATCTGCCGATCAACAGTTGAAACATGTAAGCCAGTGGAGGACCATTTTGTATACTGTTCTTCCTCTGGTCCTCATAGGCTCATGTCTGTCTCATAATGCAAAGCCCAACTTCACAAGTCCCCAGAGTTTAACAGTTCCTATACTATTTAAAGTCCAGAGTCTCTTTTAAGACCCAAGACAATCTCTTAACTGTGAGTCCCTGTAAAATAAAAAATGAAAAAGCTAGTTACATATTTCTAAAACACAATAGTAGAGTGTAGACATTCCCATTACGAAAGGGAGGAATGGGAGAACAGCTGGGAAACCCAGCAGCAGGATAAGTATTTCCTGCGGCTCCATGCCTGGCATCTAGAGCATGAGGTGACAATCGTCTGGGCCCTGACAGATTTTGCTAGCCTTGCCCCTGTTGCCCTGCCACATATGGTCTCTTTCTTGAGCCAACACACTTGGCTCCTCCAGCTTTCCTCAGCAGTCATTCCACATTCCTGGCATGGTCCCCATTGTAGCTTAGGCTTCATCCTCAAAACCACATAGTCTCTAAAGGTCCACTTGCAGTCAGTCTGACTTTGCTACACATTGCACGACCTCATCTGCTTGACTCTGGAACCTTGCTGTAAGCTGTGATGACCTCATAACTTGCATTCTGCATACCTGTAAAACCAGCACCACACAGACAATGCCAATTTCAACAGCCAGCTTGAGCTACATCAGGGCCCTCTTTCACCACAACAGTAGTACCTTCTGAATGCCTATGGATTAAAACCTGGGGAAGCATTTCCTGAAAGTAGTCCTGTTTAAGCAATGAATCCCTGGTTGAACCACTCTCTGTGCAAGCACTCTCCTACCCTCCTTTTAAATCAAAGTTTTTGAATGAGATTGCATTTTTACTCCCTGGAGCCTTCATTGGGTAGAAGCTTGCCCTTAAGGCTCTGTCCTATTTTCCTAGTGTTTCCCTTTAATGATGTTAATCTCTGTAACAAGTGTAGCTAGTTTAGCCACCCTAACTTTGTCTGCACTTTAAAACACATTCATGCACTTTTCCCTGACAAATTGGACATTTTCTGCATTTTTCTGCTTTGCTCTTCCTTCTCAGTTCTCAATAAAAACTTGACTTACACAATGAGCAACAACCACCCTGCAACCTGAAGGCTGTCTTGAAATTTCACCTGCCAAGCAAGTAAGTCTATTACTTTGAATTTAGCTTCACTCAAAATTTCAGGATATGGGCAGGATATAGCCAGATTCTTCGCCAGAGTGTAACACAAATGACTCCTAGCCCAATTCCTGACAGAGTCCTTGTGTCCTGTTGTATAAGCCTGTCCTCTGACAGACAACAGATGCCAACTTCCCAAGCTTGATTGTGTGCACTTGCCTAGGATAGGCACAGAAAAGCTTTTTAACTGTCAGCCCCACACTCCCAAGGAAGGAGGGGCAAGGACACTCATCTGAGAGCCCAGCCACACCCCCCAACCATTCTGTGCTAGTTGCATGTGACCTGGGCGAGGGGCGAAGGGTATATAAGCTGGGGAAACCTAGGGGAATCCCTCTTGCCATTTTGTACGGCTCTGGGGAAACTACCATCTAGGCTTCGGTAAAGACTTTCCACTGTGGCTTTAGGCAGGGAGCACCCACACTCCTGTAGGTAAACCTTTGCCCATTGCCCTGTAAGACAGACTCACCGGTGTTCCAGACTGCAATTTGGCAAAATCATTTCTGGAGGAAGGGCAGACATTATTTACATCCCCACCCCTCCCAAGAAAAAAATTTGAAAATGGGAGTGGACAAGGATTTTTTGGAACAAGTTCTTAAATGAACTTGTTTTGCTTTCAAAATGAAAGCAAAATAGACAAAAGGGATTACAACAAACTAAACTCCACCTCAACTGAATAGGAGAGAGTCAAGATAGTGAAGAGAACTTACAGAATGGGAGCAAATAGTTGCCAACTATTTAACTGATAAAGGATTTATATCCAGAATTATATAATAAAGAACAAAAAAGCTGCACTTATCTCCATTAGAAAATATACACTGGCCGGGCGTGGTGGTACACACTTTTAAATCCCAGTACTTGGGAGGCAGAGGCAGGAAAATCTCTGTGAGTTCAAGGCCAGCCTGTTCTAGATAGCAAGTTCCAAGCCAGCTGTATCTACAGGGAGACCCTGTCTCGAAAAACAAAACAAAAATACTCAGAAAATGCTCAATAGAACTGGCCAACAAGAATATGAAAAACATCTACACTAATCATGAGAGAAATTCAAATAAAAACCACTGTGCGATAACCCTAATAAGAATTGCTAATATAAAAAAGAGTAGTGATCACAAAGGCTGGTAAGGTGTGCAGGAACGGAAACCCTTTGCATACTAGTGGTGGAGATATAAATAATTCAGTTATTATGGAAAACAACTGGAAGTTTCCTTAAAAAATTAAAAATAGAATATATGGTCTATCAGTACCATTACCAGGTATATACACCCCCCAAATGAAATCAGTATGTTGAAGAGATATCGGCAACCCTATTCATTGCAGCACTACTCACAATAGCTAATAATTGGAAACCACACGTGTCTATCAAGTGATGGATGGCTAAAGAAAATGTAATACATTTATACAATGGAATACGACTCAACCATAAACATAATGAAATCCAGGACTGGAGAGATGGCTCAGCTCTTAAGAACACTGGCTGATCTTGCAGAGGACCTGGGTTCAATTCCCAGCAACCACATGGCAGCTGACAACTGTCTGCAACTCTAGTTCCAGGGGATCTGACACCCTCTTCTGACCTCCAAGGGTATTGTACGACATGGTTGCACTTACATACATGTATGTAATATATTCATACATATAAATATTTAAAAATAATGAAATCCTGTCTTATGACAACATGGATGGAACTAGAGAGCATTAAATTAAGTAAAGTCAGTCACACACAAAAACACAAGAGTTTAGAGTAGAATGACAGTGAGCGAAGACTGGGGAGACTGAGGGGGGAGGGGTGGGAAAGGGTGACTGAGGGTCCTAAAGATGGACAAGAGCAAGAAGCTGGGGTATGACTGCAGAGTACGGTGATGACAGTAGATAACACTAATGTACCACACATTTCAAAATGCTGGAGAAAAAGAATTTTGAAAAATTTCACTGCAACACGATAAATGTCTGAAGAAATGTACATATTTATATTGATTTAAATATTATGCAATATACATATGTGTCAAGCATGACATGGTACTCAACTAGCATGTATAATGTTTATATTTTTGTATATCTGCTAAAAAAAAAAAAAAAAAAAAAAACCCACCAGTGACGCCTGGGCCCTTCCCAGATTTTCTTATGTCAGTGGTCTAGTGGCCCTGGGCATGGTCTGTGTAAGAAACTGCCAGATGAGTCTTCTTAAAGACAAGCAAGTTTGATAATTGCTGCTGTATTTGGCAAGTAAGAAACATCCCCCTTACACTACAGCAGGCATGTCCAAACCACCATGCTACTCTCCTTCAGAGCTTGGTGTGACTTTGGAATTTTCTCAATGCATTATTGCAGTTGATTGGAGTTCGTGTGTGAAATGAGGCCTATTCACTACCCTGATTCTAGATGGACCGTTGTGCTAGGCTAAAATCCCAAAGCCACATTCTAATGTGTTAGTCCCTGAAGCTGCTCAGTTAGTGTCATCATGACTTATGTTTTGTTATTATCCTTTAGTGACCCTGGAGAAAAAGGGCATAGAATACAAAGTTACTGGGAGTAAGGGGGAGTTTACTGAATATTGAAACATAGTTGTGCAAAGTTATGCTTGATAAACTGGCTGATGCTCTATTTTCATTACAAAGTAATCTCAAATTATTTCATTTGGTTGCAGGCCTCTTTTGGAGATGGCTCTTCAGTTTTATGCTGGCATCTAAGGCTACCATGTTTATCATCCAGTAGGCATAAAGTGAATGGTAATTAAAAAAAATCCAATTTATTATTATTTTTTAATGTGTTTACATGTATTGCCTGCATGTATGTTTAAGTGCACCTGTGTCGTGCAATGCCCGAGGAAGACAGAAGAGGGCGTCAGATCCCCTGGAACTGGAGTTACCAACAGTTGTTAACCTCCATGTGGGACCTGGGAATAGAAACCAGGACTTATGCAAGAACAGCCAATGCGTTTAAGCACTGAGCCATCTTTCCAGACCCATGAATAGTAATTTCTAAGAACGGGAATTAATGCCAAGTATTAGGATTATTTTCAAGTGGAAAGACAGCAAGATAATTTTAAGAATAAGGCTTTCTAATTAGTTACCAAAATTAAAACAATACTGTCTATTGAAATAAATGTAGATTAAACAAATATATTTGGTAGCAACCTTTGGAAATAGTTTTCCTTGAATTTGATGGATACAAACAAAATCTGATATAACTTTGCTCTCCTATTCATGTACATACCAGTATGTATATGTATGCATGTGAAATGGCAATTTGGGAAACCAAATAGAAAAGATACATAGCTTATTTATCTGAAAATTACAGTAACAAAGTTATCAATGTGGGCAAAAGTTTAAAAAGTTGGAAATGCCAATCTCAGAGAGGATATGGAACGAGATGCCCTCTTGTGTAACGAAGATAGAAATTTAAATAAATTCAATCAGTTTGGGAAAATAGTTGGGCATTATCCAGCAAAGGTGAAGATATGTTCCATACCACATGGGGTCTGTTTCTAGGGACTTCCCCTTTGGAAGCTCGTTCCTGTGGTAGAGGGAAAAACACTTCCAAAGAACTGCTTGCCACAGCCCAACAGAAGCAGTGCAGGTGTTCCTCAAGGGAGCATGGCTAAGAAGACCTGACATGGTAAGAAGTTAACTATTGTCCAGGAATGAAATTAATATTCTTCACATAAAACATGAAATGACTTTCACAAACATCATGACGAGCAAAGAAGACTTTACAAAAGATTTTCATACAAATAACTTACAGAGAAGAATACTGAGGTGATAAAGCTGTGGAGGAAAGGAAGGAAATGATTATAAGGAGTGCCAACAGAGCAGTTAGGGGAAGGAGGGAGTCTACCCACACCTACTGATGATGTTCAGAGGGAAGAAAACACCAAGTGGAATACAACACTGATTCTGGGACTTACAATGGGGCTGTGAGCCCTTGCTAAAGTCAAGTCTCAGGCACACGCACAGCTGAGATATTGTGGCAGATCCACCCAGGCACATGATGACCTTGTGGATTCTGCCAAGCAGAAGGAAAATCACTGGCCTTTTTGATCAGTTCATGGAATCATCCCCTCCTCTCCCCATCAGAGATAACAGAATATACTAAATCTCTCTTTTGCTAATTATACATTTAAGAAGAACAAATGAGTCAATTCCCCAGCCACCTGTCTCGTTTGACCACAGAGCATATTTTCAAAGCTGCTTGAATTTGGTGTCTCTTGAATTGAAATCCTAACAATCCCCAAATAAGCATTTCTTTTGAGTTTCTCATCTAGCTTGATTTTAGCTCTGACCACAAGTTTTCTGACCCAGATAGTAATCACATTCATGGTGTTAGAATTATAATACATTTTTATGAAATTTGTGAAATTTTCTGGATCATTATAATTCACAATAAAACAACCAGTTTCTAAACTTCCTATTTTCTGTGATTTGTATATTAATGTATTAATTTAAGAAACAACAATCGGGGTTGGAGAGCTGGCTCAGCAGTTAAGAGTACTGGCTATTCTTGCAGACGACCCAGGTTTGATTCCACAGACTCAACTGGTGGCTAACAACTGTAACTCAAGTTCTAGGGGATCCAATGCCCTCTTCTGACTACCTCAGGCATTGCACAACATGGGTGCACTTACATATATGCAGGCATAACATTCATACACATAAAATGAAAATAACAAATAATAAAAAGGAAACAACAGTTAAAGAGTTTCTTATTTTTGTTTCTGTATGTATGTGTATGTTTGTATAGTCTGCATGCATATATACATTTGTATGTGTATGGGTATACATGTATGCATGCATGTGTGTGGAGGCCAGAGTTTGATGTTAGGTGTTTTCCTTGATTCCTTTCCATCTTATATATTGAGTCAGGGTTTCTTACAAGAACCTAGTAGCTAGCCACCTTGCTCTAGATATTCTCTGCCTCCCAAGCACTGACATTACAGGCAGGCCACCATGCCCAAAAGCACTTATGTGGGAGACTGGCAATCAGTCCTCTAGTCCACAGCAAGCACTTTATCCACTGAACCATCACCCCGGCCCCTAAAAAATGCTTTTGAAGAAGAAGAAAGGTTTACAGGATGGAGAAAAAAAGCTGAACAACAGGTCTTAGAATGTGCTTGAACAAGGACAGCTGTACTGGAGTGTGATTATTCGATAAACTGTTCAACCTCTCTTATTGTGAGTCTACCCCAGTGAAGATCCCAGAGCCTGGAAAAGAGAATAGAATTGCCTTGATAGTATGCCCCATTGATGACACATCCTGACTCAAACCATGTGGAGTCAGGGAGGGGCTGTTCTTCAATTCTTCAAAGACTGGTGAAAGGAGCTAGAGGAACAGCGGCTTGTGGGTAGAAACAACCCACGTGCTATCAAAAACAACAGATAGAAAACACCAAATCCAAGAAGATGTGCAGGTAAGAATCACAAGTGAACATAATGTTGAGTCACACACAGTCGCCTCACCCAAGGGTTGGAAACATGATATGAAAATGGACAGTAGCCATAGGGTTAATATTTTTCCCGCAATACCCTAACTCAGCCTATCCCCCTTTCAGAGTAATGTGTGCCCACCCAAAGTGGCCACTCTGATCCCATAAACCAAACTTCAGCCATTCTTTATGATCTCCCCTCTGGTGAGTTCTACAGAGACTAGTATAACAGAAAGAGCTGAAATTTGGTGAAGACACATCAAAAATCAGTATTCCTATTTGCTGGGAGATGGAGCAGATGTTCCACATTTATAGGTCTGATGGTTACTCATCTTGCACCCAAAAACCAAGATACATCCAAAATGGGCTGGAGAGAATGCTCAGTGGTTCCCAGCACCCACAAAGGGAGATGCACATCTGCCTGTAACTCTGGATCCAGGGGATTGGATACCCTCTTTTGACCTTTGACGGTGCATGTGTGAGCATGTGTGCTTGTACACATACAGAGTTTCAAAACTTTAACTGTTCATGTAACCATATCCTTCCCATAGCACAACCTTGACAGTGACCTGACTTTGAGTCTAACAATGAAAAACACATGATAAACATCACATTTGTGAGGCCCAGGGTGTTGCCTCAGCTAAAGAGAACAGTTTGGAAACTGAAATAAAATAAAATTCAAAGTAAACATGACTTTATTTGTGACTCTGGATTCTTTCAAGTCAGGGCACTGTGCTTGTATTTCTATTTCAGCAGTCACATTCTGAACATTCAAATGCATATTTGTCATGAAGTTTGTAGCTCTTCCTCTAGAGATCAGAGCAATTAATAAACATTAGCTCATTAGCATTAATAAAAAGGCATCTTATCACACCATGATCCAGAGTTACCATTGCTCTCACTCCCAGCACCAATGATCTACTTTGCTTTGAGCAAAGCCACAGTCCCCATCTGATCTCATTGTTTCAGATCCATCCATCCTGGCTGGCGTTGTCTCCTGTGTCTTTGGTCCTCCCATGGCATAAGTGTGATTGTTTCGTTGCTTCCTTTCTCAGAGCCAGGGTTTTTGTCTGGGCTTGCTTTGGCATGCGTGTTTAAGGACCCAAACCTAAGCCCTGGGTGAAGGGGGCCCTTCAACGGGTGAACTCCTCCTGTCAGGGGCCGTTTGTCCCCAGAGCTTCTCTGGGGGCCCAGAGCTGATCGGTCCAAGTTGGCACAAGCGCTTGGCAGACAAGCCCCTGGAATGTTGCTGGAGACCCTAGGTCAGTTTGGGGCAGAGCTAGCCTTTCAGGAATTCAGGAGGCCGGGATCCGCATGGTGATGAGGGGGAAACGTGCTGGGTAGAAGGTGGGGCCTGATGTATGCCCCGGTGGACAAAAGCTGCTAGTGTCAGCTTGATTTGCAAGATCAACATTCATGAGTTCCATTGCTTAGAAAGGGGGATTATCTGCAAACCCGGGTCTGAATGGAAGCCATAAATAAGTGATTTCACACTACCAAGCAGGAAGAATATTCTGCCTCCTAAATTATTCTGAACAGCATGTTCAGCCCCTCCCAGGTTCCCACCAGTGACGAGCCCTGGGGCTGGGAGGTGCTCAAATAATGGGCCTTTTGGAGCCTGGTGGTTGGCGTAAAGCCTCCGAGGAGGCACCGGTGCAGAGCACTGGTCTTGCTCTGACTCGTCTTCTCAGATCCACTCCAGGTTTTATCTGGTACCCGCCGCGGTGGCCCATTTCAGGCCTAGGCTGATCCAGGCAAGGATTTCCCTCGGATCACAGTCAATCCGGCATCTCTGGGGTTCCCAGGCTGTGCACAGCTCACATGCACATTTGAAATTTGCACTTACATGCATCAAAGGCATTGGGAGGGTCTTTCATCAGCTGCCTAAGTAGGGACGTGCTCCCAGCTACCCCATTTGTAGCTGGGTTTGCTCTGAAATGGAGATGTACCTCCCGATGCAAAGAGAAAGTGCCCCCTCCACTCTGTGCAACCGGTTTCTCATTTTGCCTCGCCCTCATCCATCCTTTGTGCACGCTTCCATGCACAAAGAAGGGACCCTGTGAAGCCCTTCTTGCCTCTTGCCTTCCTCCTTCCCCTATAGCTGCCATGGGGGTTTTCCCTTGATGTCTTCAGTGTATCACCCAAGCCTCCCTTTTTAGGGAAGTAGTTTGCTCAGGAAGACACAGGATGGAGACTGTAGGATGTTACTGAGATTTTACAGTGTATGGAATAAGGCGAAGATCAAATCTGGAAATCTCATTGCTGCCTGCCTACCTGACCAAGCACCTAGACTTTTGTGGTTACTGTCTCAAAACTCCTTTGAATTTCCTCTGCTTAGCCTGCCTAACCCCACTCAGCTTGGGTAGCCCCCATCTCTAGCTGTTGATGAGGGAGAGGCAACCTTCCCTGGCCATTGAGAGCAGGATAGAGTAGGATGGGGGAATGGCTCCAGCTCATGCCCTGTTAGGACAGTGCTCTGATAGCTTTGATGAATTACACAGCAGGCAGCTGCTTTAAAATATCTTTCCCCTTCTTTTGGGAACCCCCCTGTGTTCTGAAAGAATGTCAACCTACAAGATTTTCAAAGAAAGGGTGGGGGTAGGGCAGAGAGAAAGAAGAAAGACAGTTTAGGTAAGTTCAGAGATAGAGGATAAGGCAAAGACCTGACTGTCCTGATACAGTGCGGAAGAAGATTGTTCCTTACCGATTTATTTGGGGAGGGAGGACAGGGATGTTAGGAAGCATGTCTGACATGTCAGCACTAGGTAGAGGTGAAGGTCCGCAAGCCTCATTCAAGGTGTTGGTAGGAGTCTGCGTATACCCACAACATAAAGCACAGGAAATTATGACCTGCTAGGAGACAACCTGTGGCTGGGCTGAACGTGGGGCACTGTGAACCTAATGCATCATAGATGAGGGCCTCACTGGTCAGCATACTCTCTGGAAAAGAGACACAGGTTAGCCAAATAAATGGAGACTCTCAAGAATCCTAGTCTCCAAGGCTCAAGGAAATCTTTCTTCTTGAAACGTAAAAGAGTATATACAGCATGCTAACTTTTGTGACTAAAATGAGAAACAAGAAAGACACATGTATGTACACAGCAAAACAAAAGACAGAGTAGTGCTCTGTGAGAAAATAATGAAGTGAGTCTCTAAAGGAAGTCCGTGGGAAGCGGGTGGAAGGGATTTGGAAGGGAACAGCACCTCTGGTGCAGCTTTGTGTAACATTTTCATTCTCAGAATTTGGTTAAGTTTTAATACATTCAAAAATTAAATGAACAGACAGAGGGAGGAAAAAATCCTCAAAACCAACTTGAAAAAATTATATTTCAAACGAATAATTACATTGAAAGGAGAAAACATGTAATCAAGGAATTTTTATAAGCAAGCATTAAACTGTGTCA
The DNA here is from genome assembly GCF_000622305.1 of Nannospalax galili. Classification (NCBI taxonomy): domain Eukaryota; kingdom Metazoa; phylum Chordata; class Mammalia; order Rodentia; family Spalacidae; genus Nannospalax; species Nannospalax galili. The sequence continues at coordinate 3,098,254 of NW_008345602.1, read as the reverse complement.
TGGTAGGACTTGGATAAGGTGGAGACTGGGGAAAACCAAATAAATGCTAAACCCTTTGACATATCTTTTTGTAACAGTATGGACAGAATAGCTGTGAAGCTGTTTGGATTATTTTATAGTATGAAGTAAATGGGTAAATGCATTGATCATGCTGAGAGCCAGGGTTCTCACTATGGGAGGAGAGTCTATAAGTAGGAAGGGATGGACTGGAACAGGAGGTATCAGTATGGACTCCTGGTTCCTGAAATACATCTATCTGCCCTCTCATGTATTACACGTGTGTGAATAGCTACATGTACTGCTATGGTTTTGTCTGAAATGTCACTGAAAGATCCATGGTTTTAAACATTTGACCACTGAATTGTGGTGCTATTGTAAAAGGAGGAATCACTGGTAAGTGGCACCTAGTGGAAAGAAGATAGGTCACTGGGGGCTTGTCCTCGAAAGGGACATTGGGATCCTGGCCTCTAGCTTTCTCTTTCCTTCCCCTGCTACCACACAGTGGACAGTCTCCGAATAACAAGGCCAAGTGACCATGGATTGAAACTTCTGAAACTATGAGCAAAAATAAATCTCTCCTCCTTTTACTGTTGCAATATCCTTGAAGGCCATCGAGGATGGACATCAGGGCTCTGTTGAGGCCCATTAAAAGAAAATTGTTTTCTTCTGATCAAAACAATGGAATCTATCTCTGGCCCTAGGTGGAGACATGACATTCTGATCTGCTCCAAGGATTAGAATATAACATACTATTGTCTCTTCCATCTGGGCCTGCTATTCACCTGGCCAAGAGACCTCCCTCTGAAAGGCTGATTCACCTAAAGCCATGCTAAGAAATGGGAGGAATAACTACTCCTTCAATGAGATGATGTACTTACCCTTTCCAGAAACCTTCCCTGGTGTAGTCAGTTATGGGCCTTTGTCATGTAGCTCTGCTAAGCCTGCCCACTTTTCTGAAAAGTGTAACTTTTCCTTTTTCTTCTGTCTTTTTCATATATGGGCATGCTTTCTCTATCATTTGGGACTCTCTCTCTCTCTCTCTCTCTCTCTCTCTCTCTCTCTCTCACACACACACACACACACACAGAGTCATCCCTAGGTACCCTAAATGGATTGGTTCCAGACCCACTTGAATTCCAAATCCCATACATAGTATGGATGATCATCTCACTAGTCCAGCAGGTAAAGATACTCAATGCTAAATCTGATGACTAGAGCTCAGTCTTTAAAACCCACATGCTGAGAGAACCAATCCTACAAGTTGTCCACATGTATGCTATGGCATGCACATGCCTCCCCCAAAAATAATTTTTAATGGTATGGTATCAACATTTAACATATGCCCCTCCTTCTGTGTATTTCAAAGCATCTGACATTTTGTAAATGTTATTGCCAATGCGAATAACAATTACACTGTATTGTTTAGGGAATGAATAGGAAAAAGTCTACAGTGTTCAGTACAGATCTAACCTTTTTTTCTGAATATTTTAGATTCATGTTTGGTTGAACTTACGACATAAGACTTAGAAACCCAAATATAATATTTAGTGTTAGTCTGGAGTGTCTTATCATGCCCAGATGTAATGGTGTACTCAAAACACAAGGGGGCGGGGCTTGTCCTGAGGACAGAGAAGCCTTCCTGGAGGGGCTTTCACTATATGGGCCCTAGAGAGTTTGAACGCCAAAACAGTTAAGAACAGTAACAAATTGGAAACGAAAATAGGAATCCATTCCATATAGTAATAGCAAATAAAGATGTGTGTGGGAATGGATAGTTTTTATTTTATAATAGAATGCTGCTATAGACTGAAATGTACCCTCTCATCTCTTCTACCAGAGCCTCCATGTGACTGTATGCAAAGATGAAGTCATTAAGGAGGTAACTGAGGAGAAATGAGTTCATAATGGTGGGAACTTACCTGATAAAACTGGAATCCTCTATAGAGGGAGGGGTAACAAGAGTACACAGAAAGAAGGCCACGTGAGGACACAGCCAGGGGATGGCCATCTGCAAGTCAAGGGGAGGGGCCTCGGGAGAGTCTAGCCCTCCAGCATCTTGCCCTTGGACTTCTAGCCTCTAGAATGCTGAGAAGTTAGTGTCTCCTGTTAAGGTCACCCAATCTATGGTATTTTGTTATGGAAGCCTGAGCTGCCCAATACAAGTACCTGTTGTCAATTGTATTTTGAGGGAAGTTTTACAAGGTACAGACAATTTTTATGGTCTTCATCTGATTGACCACAGATTGCTTTTTAGTTGTAAGAGAAAAAGTTGCAGTTATGCAAGTTGAAAGATCAGAAAACACCTTGACCAGATTCAAAATTCACATTATCAATGTGCCTCTGAGATTGATATCCCAAACAGGAGACAATACTATTCCTGTAATGTCTGGCTAAGAAAGCAGAGCCTGATCTAATAATGGGGAGATATCTCACGAATCTCAAACAAGGACTGTTTTACTTTACTGATGAGAAATATGTCTTTAAAATATGTCAGTCATACACTATAGGGTAGTTGTACATATGAACCCACAGCATTTATGATAGCATGCACAAGACCTGTGTAAACCCATGCCAGACAAAATCCAGAATGAATGGGGGAGGTAGGCAGGAAACCCTAGCCCTAGCTGAGGATCTATTGGCAATTCTTTAGGGGTGTGACACCTGGTAACTTGACCAGACTCCAAGGGATAGACTCACACTCAAGAGCATTTGGGGAACATAGATTAGACACAATAAGTCTTAAAAAAATAATAATAGAGGACATCAAGTTGGGAGGGGGTAGTGGGATTGGGGGGAAGATGGGGGAAATGGGTCGAATGTAATCAAAATACATTGTATGAATTCTCAAAGAATCATTAAAAATATTTTTCAATGTCAGTCATAAAGGAAAAAATGACTAAAGAAATAGATCAGCTCATGCAGTTGATGACTGTATAGTACGTCTTATGCTGCAAAACACCACTGGGTATGGCAGCTATCCTCTAACAGTCCTTAGTATTCCTGATTTGTATTGTTTGTAACCTGTGTAACCTGTGTAATCATCTCCCTTAGGTGTGAGTTGGATTTATTGGCTTACTTTTAATACATAGAAGATGACTGAAGTAAAAGAATGGCATGACAAGGATTAAGTTACAGAAAGATGACCCAGGGCTCAAGTTGGGGATTCCTTGTCTCTTCCACCCCTTCTAAAGTAGGCCAGCTGTCACGCACTGTGGAGAGGACCACTTGGTAAAGCACTGAGAGAAGTCATGGGCCAATAGCCAGCCAAGCACTGAGTGCTGCCAGCATCCATGCCAGTGAACATCAAAGTGGGGCCACCTCCAGCTGGGCTTTCAGATGAGAACACAGTCCTTGATTTCAGCCTAGTGAGATAGCCGGAACAGGAAGACCAGACAGGCCAATCCAGGACTTAACTCACAGAAGCTGATTGACCACAGATTGCTCTTTAGTTGTAAGAGAAAAAGTTGCAGTTATGCCAGAAACATTCTGTGCAACTTTGGACCAACTTGTTATAGAACAATACACTGTCAGTCAACAAGGTTGGAAGATGGATGGTAGATTTTACAGAAGAACTGTGTTAATATTACATTTACTGAACTTGGTAACTGTAGCTTAGGTGTATAAGATTATAAGATGATGTCCATCCTTATTTTTAGGAAATAACTGCACTCCAGTAAATTAGACAAAGGGTCATAATGCTTGAAACTTTGTCTCAAATAAATATAAACTTATATATATTCAATATTTATAAACTTTGTGATATATGAAATTTTTAATGGAAATATGAGTATATAAAGAGACGAGCAAAAGGAGCTAAGAGAGAGGGGAGG
>NW_008345602.1:3085086-3094321 GCF_000622305.1 Nannospalax galili | reverse complement strand
TCAATGGACAAGCTGGTAAAAAGTATATTTTGTACTATTCTGATTCCTTTTCTTTATGTGGGAAATTATTCCTCAATTAGATTTTAAAGTATCTGATCAGTCTCATATTCCTTTAAGAACATGTGTACATATAATTCTTGCATGCCTTTAAGTTACCAATGTAAAATGACACATAATATTTCAGGTACATTGTCTAGGATTTTCAACACCCATATCACCTGTAAGAAAAACAAAGCTCAGGCTGGGGAGATGACTCAAGGGTTGTATAAGCATGGAGATCTGAGTGCTGGTCCCCAGAGCCCATGAAAATCCAGAAGTGGTAGCCTATGCCTACAATCTCAGTGTTCCCATGCTGCTGAGAGATAGAAGGCAGAGAAAGGAGAATCCCTCTAAGCCCATAGCCATCCAGCCTGGGGTTCACAGTGGCAAATAGCAAGAAGTCTCAGACAGGGTGGGAGCTGGGGACTGACATCTGAGGTTGTCCTCTGAGTTCCACATGTGTGTTGTGGCACACTCAACATATACATACACATATGCACACATGTATACATATATTCATGCACACACACACACAGATAAAAGACAGAAAAACAGAAAGCAAGACAATCTAGACAGAGTCATCGTTCTATGAGCCGTCTATATTTTGCCCATGACTTTTCTACTTTGCTGAGGTGTCTATAATTTCAGTCTTAGGAACTTTGGGAGAGAATATTCTCACAGCTTTATTAAGATGCAATTGATATGCTATAAAACTCATGTGCTCCAGGTTGGGCAGTCATCATGATTATGTAATTTTAGGAAATTCTCACCAGCCCCTCAGTGCTTATTGTTTTTTTGTTTTTGCAGTGAAATTGAACCCACAGTTTCATACATGAGAGTCCCATGCTTTACCACTGAGTTATACCCAAGTCAGTGCTCAATTTTTTAATAGTCAAATAATATCCCACTGTATAGATATGACAATTTGTTTGTCTATTCATCAGTTCACAGAAATTTTATTTGTTTCCACTTTAAGCTATTATGAATAATTCCTCTATGAGCATCTGTGTGCAAGTTTTTTATATAAACATAGGGATATACCTAGAAGGACCGAAGATGTGAGTGGAGTTTCTGAGCCATTATGGTAACTCTATTCAACATTTTGAAATCCTTTCTACTTTTTTGTTTTTGATTTTTCTTTAGCTAAGGTCTTATGTATCCCAATCTGGTCATGAACTTACTGTGTAGTCATGGATGACCTTGAACTCCTGATCCTCCTGCCTCCACCTACCAAGTGTTATGATTACAGGTGCGCCACCACATCCAGCTTCTAAGTTTTATTATGCCTTTAGCATGTGTGACATATTTCTGGAGATGCATAACTATCTTATGGCATTACTATAACTGCCTGAATTTCTTTGGGGATTCATGATAGATATACCTCCTCAGAAACTTGTGAGCAAAGATTCCACAAGTATAAGCTAAGTCCTTCCTTGTCAGGGACCCACTGCAGCCCAGCCTTGAATGATTGTTTGAACTCTGTTCCAAATATTCTGGCACTTCCATTTTCTACCTCACATTGCATTTTAAATATCTTAGGTGCAACACCTTTCGTTTCTTCCCAAAACATGGGCTGCTGGAAGGTAAGATGCATGCATTATCTTTTTTCATGTCTCTCATCATGCTTAGCCAAGTATGTGATTTAATTAAATGCTAAGTGTAAACAGGGACTATCCATCATACTTTTAAAATTCCTCCACAGCACTTGGCTGAGTCTTGGGTATATAAAAGGTGTTTACTTAATGCTAAATGAATGGATTTTAGCTTTCTAAGACATTTTCCTAAAATTATTTCTAATTTTGAGTTTTTTAGCATGACTCCCACTTAACAAGTATAGTTATTGCAACTAGCATGCCTATTCTACCTTGTTCAGTGAAGATTTCCATTTCTCAGCAAGGATGCTCCTAATACATCCAATACCAGTCTTCCAGTGTATTTGGTAAGGAGAAGAGGGAGAAAAGGGCAAGGTGTTTCCCTCCTTTCTTTGGACCCATAGCAACGTCTCTGAAACACACATACCTTGTCTGTCCTCAAATTTCCCCCCAAAGTACCATTTTGCAGCATTGTGCTCAGCAAAGGAGGAGGAAAGAGGGGATATTACGTAAGGACATTGTTCTGTAGCTCTGGCCATGGGAACTGGTGACATGCCAGACTATCTTTTTCATAACTCTGAGGATAGCTCTATAGTACTCATAAAAATGGTTTTTTAAAAGTTATCTATTATTCAAGATAGCAGAAAGTCATGCTCTCTGCTCAAATTAGCCAATGAAGTCTGTAGGCAACTGCGATACTTAGAGGATTTTGCAATCTATCTGCACATCCAGCCCTTTGCTTCACTCAGGCATCTGTTGAATATCCTGCTTGACTGCCTTCTCTAGTATCCATTATTATCTAGTGTAACAGCATACGTAACCTAATTTATTGTTTATATGCTTATCTTCCAGAATAGAAGCTTCTCTCAAGCAGGTCTTGGTTCATTGCTTGTGGCCAAGTTCTGGCAATAGATGTTCAGTAAATACCTATAGATGATTTAACTTTTGAGCCAGGGTATTGCTATATAGCCCAGTTAGGCCTAGAACTCACTATACAGCCCAGACTGCCTTCACGTTCATAATTATTTTGCCTCTAACTTCCTGAGTGCGGAGATCACAGGCATGTACTGCCATGCCTGGCTTAAGCCTTACTAATAATACAAAGATAACCTAAATCTCCCAAATTGCTAGTTGATATTAGAGGTAGCAATTTATTTGGTGAACACCATTGTGTTTAATAATTGGTAGAGCGCCTGGCACTGCATAGGGCTGGATGTGATGGAGTATTCAGCACTCAGGAGGTGGAAGCAGGAAGATTAGGCATTTAAGGTCATTTTTGATTGCATTGGCTAGCCTGGGCTATATGAGGCCCTGTCTCAAAATAACAATAAAACAAGACAAAAACCCAATGTACTGGCTACTAGACATAGGAAAAGTGTGAGAGATGGGTTCAGTCCTTGAGGCATGGAAGTCTGCTAAGAGCATGTGATAGATACACACAATTAGTAGCAAATCCAGGAACCAGTTTCAAAATTACCAGCCACACCCTGTATGATCTAATGCAGAGGAAGTGGGCTTAGCGGTACACACCTCCTCTCTTAGCACTAAGAAGGCTAACGCAAGAGGATTCTGGGTTCAAGGCCAGCCTGTTCCACATAGGGAATTTGAGCCCAGCTTGTAATAAATAGTGAGAACCTATCTCAAAAAACAAAACAAAAACAAGAAGGAGGAGGAAGGCAAAGTACTGGGATGGGAGAAAAAAAATCTGAAGGAGTAATGGCTTTCTTTTACCATTTTATTTTTTTCTTAAGAATTATAGTAGTCAGGAAAGGATTCCCGGAGGCCGTTTAAATTGTATGTTGAAGAAAGTTTCAAAAGTTGGCTAGCTGCAAAATTAGGGGACCAGTCCATATGAAACTACCTCATCGCTGCTGACACGAATTACAAAGTACAAAGGTTCCCCATGCCGCTATAGACTTCGATGACTCACCAGAACACTCAGGGACAGCTATTACAGTCTAATCTGCTTACACTTTCTTTAGTTTTGAGGGTTTTGTGACAGGGTCGCACAGTGCAGCCAGGCTGGCCTGAAACTCTCAATCTTTCTGTCTTAGTCTCCCGAGTGCTGGGATTATAGGGGAGCACCCCCATGCTTGGCATTGCTATGGTTTATTACAGAGAGAGGAAATAGACTAAAATCAAAGGAAGAAGAGCTGGAGGCAGAGTCAAGGACATGGTCAAAAAGTGGCACTTTTAGTAATCCTCCCCATGGAATACGGAGTGTTATTTCCTCAGCACTATGCATGTTAATAAGCACAGAACACTGCCAACCAGGGAGGGTCACCCCTCCCTCCCCTGCTCCTTCACAGATGTACAGCTGACTGACCACATGACTGAGTGCTCTCAACTTTCAGGCCTCCAAGCAGCCAAGTTCATGACCTAAAGTCCCAACTCAGATCACATCAAAAGCTCCAATCTTAAATTATGCTACTATGTAGTTGGCCCAAGATTCCAGGGTATACAAGGACACTCCTTATCAGATCTGAGACTCTGGGGCTTAGAGATTATTCACATACTCTCTTTTTGGACTCAGTTAAGTTCACTACACAGGCGGAAAGAATTTAGATAAGTCTCTGATAAAATCAACTGTGATTCATCCAATAATAAGTGACGGATAAGTGGTGACTATATTGTTCCACAAAAAGTAGGAATTCACCAGTTTCTCAGATTTTTGGGTGCAGAGTCTCACTATGTAGCCCTGACTGGTCTGGAACACCCTATGTAGACCAAATTGGCCTCAAACTCACAGAGATTTGCCTACCTCTGCCTCCAGAGTGCTAAAAGCATGCATCTTCATGCCCAGACAATTTCTTAGATTTTTAACAGAGTCTGGCTATGTAGCTCAGGCTGGCCTGGAACTCTGCCTCAGTCTCCAGAGTGCTGGAATTACAAGCATATATTACCAAGTCTGGCTTTGCAGGTTTTTTTTTTTATATAAAAAATACTTGATCGTAGGCCAGGCGTGGTGGTGCACGCCTTTAATCCCAGCACTCAGGAGGCAGAGGCAGGCAGATTTCTGTGAGTTCAAGGCCAGCCTGGTCCACATAGTGAGTTGCAGGACAGCTGGGGCTACAGGGAGACCTTGTTTCAAAAAGACAAAAACAGAAACTAAATTAGAACCCCCAAACCAAAACAACAAATAATAAATAAAATTAATAAATACTTGATCGTGAGAAATAAAAGCAGGTATTTGAGGTCAGTGTGTATGATTTAGTAAGCAAATACTTCATAGATTTAATTTTTCTATAATTGATGTGAAAAAATATATATATTACTAACCTGGTGGTTAGTAATCTAACTGCTCAAAATAACCCATAATATTTAATATTTGCTCATGGTTCTGCTAAGCTCAGGTATGTGGCTCTTCTGCTGCCTTAAGCTCATGTCACCCATATGGCTACAGTCCTGTTCGCTTGTGGTTTGATGGGAACTGGGGTGACTGAACGTGGCCTCATTAACTGCTTATTGTTAGATGTTGGCAGGTGCTATCAAGGCGTGTGGCTGTTCTCCATGCTGGCTTCCCAGCAGACCAGCCCTTTGTTCACAGGGGGCAGATACAGGAGCGTGAGAGCAGGAACCACAGGCCTCTCCAAGCCAACACAAGAAAGGCCACAACTCTACACATTGCAGTGGCCAAAGCTATCCTCCAGACTATCCACGATTCCAGAACAGGTTAGATCCTGCCATTGAATAGGGTCAGCTACAAAGGACTGGTGGTCATTAAAGAAAGTGTCTCAAGCCTAATCACTACAGCTACTTTTTTTTTTTTAGTTTCTTTTTTTATTGATTTTTTTGTGATTTTCACAATTTGATGGTATTTAGATCATATATATATATATATATATATATATATGAAAAGTTTATAGATTCTAATTTATGTCTCCAAATGTCCTTCAGTGTGGGTCCATCCATCGGAGCCTAGTTAAGCTGCCAAAAGTCTCACCCTTGAAAGAGACTGTCTCTGCCCCTCTCAGCAGCCATCTGTTGCCACAGTTTCCTTAGATAGGGTTAGAGCTTCATCTCACAGCTCTCACCAGATAAGTTTCCTTATGCAACAGATGGTGATTAACATTAGAAGCCCACAACTGGCCAACATGTAGAGAACAAGAGGCTGCTGACTACTTATCCCTGACTGGGACACCTATATCAAAGTGCTGCCTCCAAAGACTCAGGGATCACTGCAGAAGAGGGGACAGAAAGATTGTAAGAGCCAGAGGTGGTAGAGGACCACAAAGAAACAGCTTTCCAGACAGCTGGTCAGTTACTCGTAGGACCTTATAGCAATGGTGATAGCATGCATAAGTCCCATGCAAGCTCAAACCAGACAAAATTCCAGCATAGACATGAGGAAGTGGATAAGAAGTTCCTTTAGTTTCTAACATGACTTTGTAAAGTAGATGTCTAAGTCAGTTCACTAGAAAAGAGTCTTATGCCACATATATAGAAAATCATAGGCTAAGGAGATGGCTCAGTGGATAAAATGCTTGCCGTGTGTTTTAGTTTGGCTTCTGTTGCTGTGATAAACACCACGACCCAAAGCAACTTGGGGAAGAAAGGGTTTGTCCTACAGGTTTCAGTCCATCATTGAGAGAAGCCAAGGAAGGAACTCACGAAGGGAGCTTGAAGCAGAAACCAAGGAGCAATGTTGCTTACTGGCTTTCTCCCGGGCTCAAGTTCAGCATCCTTTTACATATAGTCTGAACTCACCTGCCTACAGCTGGTACCTCCATCAGTGAGCTGTCCCTCCTACATCAATTAGCAATCAAGAAAATGCCTCACAGACACTCCCACAAGACAATTTGATGGAGGAAATTCCTTAACTGAGGTTCCCTCTTTCCAGGTGCATCAAGTTGACATCCAAGATTAGCCATCACACCATGCAAACCCAAGGAATGGAGTTCTGGTCCCCAGCATCCACATAGAAGCTGGGTGCTTGCGGTGGTTGCCAAAGCTTGAGTGGCAAAGACAGTGGCTCTCTGGGGCAAGCTGGCTAGCTAGGCCAGCAGAATCAGTAAGCTGCAGGTTCTGCAAGAGACTTTACCCCAGTAAATAAAATGGAGAGTGATAGAAGATACCTGATGACCTCTGACCTCCATATACATGTACACATATGTGTGCCCATATTCAAGCAACACACACACACACACACACACACACACATAGACACACCCCACACACATATACACATGCAAAAAATAATTAGAATATCAGATTGGTTTGAGTATTCTAGGTTGCCATATGGAAAGATTATTTCTAAGTGTAAGAGCACTTGTTTAGCATGTGCAAAGTCCTTTGCTTTGATTTCCATGGGCCAGAAAACAAAGTAAAAACAAATTTCAAAAACAAACAAACATGCACCAAGGCCACCTTGATTCTGAGTATGGAGGCCTTTAATGAGAATAAACAATGAAAATGTGGTTGGTAAAAGCAACAATCTAGAGACATCTGTACAGAGTGTTCTATTTAAAAAATATTCTATTTAATGTGTACTCAAGTATTGCCTGAAGTATTTAAGTCCACCCCTGCACGTATGTAATTGCACTTATGTCTTGCAATGCCCTAGGAGGACAGAAGATGGCATTGGACTCCCTGGAACTGGAGCTATAGACCATTGTTAGCTACCATGTGCTGGGATTTGAACCTGAGTCATCTGCAAGAACATCCGTGCTCTTAACTGCTGAGTCATCTTTCCAGCCCTGTCTATTTTAAAATTTTGTCCTGTGATCAAAATACCAGAGACCAAAAACCATTCTCTTAGCTTTTATTTTTTTCTTAAATGAAGGTTTTTTATTTTTATTTTTTTATTCTCAAATGGCATGACTTTGTCTAAATGAACAAGATAATGCATTATTCTCTTCCTTGAGGCTCCAATGGTTATCTTCTTGGGTTAAAGACAGAAATTTTCTGTTTCTACTTACTTCTTGGGCCTTTATAAGCCTTGGTCAGCCACTCTGGCATTCTTTCTTACAGCTTTCTTACACAGTGGCCTCATGCCAGGTCCCTCTGCCACAGGACCTTTGCAGAAGCTGCTGTAGCAGGAATTCTCCCGCCATCTCTTTTTACCCCAACTGAAAGTCAATTCATTGTTCAGGCGGCTGGCTGTCCAAGTGCTATTTTCTTACAGGTTCCTTCTTAAGCAGACCAAACACCTCATGCATGATCATTTGATTAATATCTGTCACAGCACAAGATAACATTTTCAAGAGTACCTGCATGGCCGCATTAAAGTGGTACTTTGAGTTATTAATTTGTAGTTTGTTTTTTTTTTTCCTTTCCATTTTGGGGAGTATTTTACTCAGCTAATGATGCCTTAGCTCACTTTCTGTTGCTGCCACACACCTGGGTAATTATAAAGATAAGTTTAGTTGGGTTATGGTTCTGAATGCTGGAAATGCAAAGGCACAGAATAGGTGTTTGGTTAGATCCAGTGAGGGTCTCCTGTTGCATCACACTATGGCAGAGGACATTACATGGGGAGCTGGCTGGTCTGCACTTAGGGTCTCTCTTCTTATAAAGCCACTAATGCCACCATGAGGGCCCCACCCTTATGGCCTCATCTAATTATAATTACCTCCCAGTGGCCCCTCCTGTAAATTCTTTTGGCCTATTAACTTGGGTTAGGTTTCTAATACATGAACTTTGGGGGGACATATTCAAACCATAGTAGCTAGGTCGAGTCTTGAGAAACTTGCATCTTCCATTCTATGAAAAGACTGCTCAGCCTCTGGGCCTGGCTAATGGGTCTGCGCAAGCATGTTGAGCTCCGGTGAGGCAGGGGCCACTTCCCTTGGGCACAGGCTTCTGGGCGTAATCCCTTCCCCATAGGAAAGCTTTCCAGAAACAACGTAAGTCACTGTAGAAAAGAAAATGTTTTATCGATAGTGCAGCCCGGCTTCCGGAGGAGTTTAATTCCGAAAGCTGGTGCATCGATTTGAGGGTGAGGCTCTGGGGGCCCAGACACAGGCAGTGCTGCTGAAGTTGGGAGGTGGACTGCGCTGTGGCTTTTTCTGAATCTTTGGGCGCTGAGGTTGCTCCAGGCGCCTTGGGACTTAGACTTCAGGGAAGTAAAAATGAATCATGCAAAGCAGAACTAAAATTTCAAATAGTGTAACTTGTCCTCAGTGATCTTTATCAGTGCAGACCAGAGTCTTATTTTAAAATGCTTTGTTCCCCTGGAGATGATTAAATTTTCATTTCTTAAGTGATGCTTCAGGCTCTCGCGGCCTCCATGGGAAATCAGCTGCATCTGCCTTCCTGGTCAGTGGTCAGCTAGATGGCTGCGTTCTCTGGTTTTTATGCATTCAGATTTTTCCCTGCTGCCTGAAAACAAAGGCTCTGGTGAGGGGCAGAGATTACAAAGGTGGAGGAATTTCCCTGCTCCTATCAGCAGTGAAATATTTTCAGAAATTGACCTTGGAGTTTCTGCCAGTTGGAAACCATGGTAACCGCTGATGGCCCCTGGAAACTTATTTCTCTTTGCAGCATCCCTGTCAATCAGTCCATGCTTCCTCTAACTTCTAACGCTGTGATCCTTAAAAACGAAATGGCAGTGAAAGTCCATCATTCGAATGCAGGGACGGCTATTGATACTGAGACGGGTGGCG
>NW_008345602.1:3069151-3085004 GCF_000622305.1 Nannospalax galili | reverse complement strand
GGGGCGGTGCCGGGGAAGGCGGTGCCGGGGAAGGCGGTGCCGGGGAAGGCGGTGCCGGGGAAGGCGGGGTAGTGGTTAGCCTTTCAGGCTTTGGCCTGGAATCCCTAGGCAGATAGTAACAACTAGCATTGATATGGCACTTCACTGGCTGTTTGTTAAAACATTTTACATGTACCATATTAGTTCACTTAATGTTTTCAATTCCATAAAGGGGCTAATATTTTATCTTCATTTTGTGTGTCAGGAAACAGGGCACACAGAAATTTAAAAAAAAACAAAAACATACGGAATCATTGCAGCAGGCTTTTGAACTCAGACAGCCTGCTCTAGAGGCCACTGTATTATCTCTCATTAAAGGTAGGAACTTCTGCTGTGTAGAGATGACTCAGCAGTTACTACCCTTCCAGAGGACCCAGGTTTGGTTTTCAGCACCCACATGGCCACTAAACAAGCATCTCTAACTCCAATTCCAGGGGGATCCAACACCTTCTCCTGGTCCCTTTGAGCATTGCACACATAGGTGTGCTTACATACATGCAGGCAAATCAGTCATACACATAAAATAAATAAATGAAAGCTAAAAAAAAAGGATTGTAATCTTTTGCAAGTAGGTTTTCCCCTTGGAAGATGTCATTTCCTGTTACCTCATTGTCCCGGTTTATTGAGGCCTTTTTATCTATCAGGGTCTAACAGAAAAATAGAAAGCACTTCAAGTGTTTTTAAAAGGGGGAATTTTAACAGGGTATTGGTGACTTGGTGGACAGAGGAGTTATGAGCTCATAAAAGTTAATCTCCTAGAAGTACACAGGAGAATGATAGTTACCACAGGCTGGGAAGGGTAGGGAAAGATGGGAGGGGTTGGACAATGGGTACACTGTCACAGTTACATAGTGGGAATAATTTCTGGTGTTCTGGACACAGTGGTGTGATTATACTAATAACAATGCTATGACTATGTAAAAAAGCAAGAAGAAATAATCTGTGTTCTGGATAGTTTCCACTGTCAACTTGACACACCTCAACTGAGGAATATCCTCCTTTGGACTGGCCTGTAGCCAAGTCTGTTTTCTTGATGCTGAGAGATGTAGGGAGGGCCTAGGTCATTGTGTGTGGTGTTACTCCTGGGCAGGTGGTCCTATGTTGTATAAGAAAGCAGGCTGAGCACAGGCCAGAGGAGCAAGCCAGTAAGTATCATACCTCCACAGTCTGTGCTCCAGGTTCCTGTCTTGGGCTCCTGCCTTGGCTTTTCCTTGATGATGGGCTGTGAGCCTTTTCTCTCCAAGTTGGCTTTGGTCAATGTTTTTATCACAGCAATTGAAAGCAAACTAGGACAATCTATAATTTTCTCACTGTAAGGAAATGATAAATGTTTAAGGTGGCAGGTAGACTAACTACTGTAATTTGATCATAACACAATATACATTTAGAAATATATTGTACACATAAATAGGGTAAAATTATGTCAATCAAAAATTAAAATGGACCAGGTAACTAAATCTTTCCTATGTAAAAAGTATCCAGACTTGAATATCAGATCTAATTATCCACTAGAAATGGCTATTATATTTATAAAAGACTGATCAAAGCTCCAATAAAAATAATATATGGTTTTCATTTTCCTAAGATGTCAACATGATTTCGGGTTCTAGGATGTCCTCTAGACACATTTTAGTACTGAACTGTGTAGAGGTTAGTACACAGTAACTCATGAATGCTTGAGACTTTTTTTCTAAGCTGTGATTCTGCTCAAGGCATCTTTTTAAAATTAATGTCTTTTTCATTTGATTTAAATTTACATATTGGTGAGTCAACAAGTTAGGAGTGAGAGATTAGTAGACATATCAAACTGATGATCTTTTCAGAAGAAGGTGCTACTGGTTAAGAGCCTGGGTTTTCTGAGTTCATATACCTCAGATAAAAACTGTTCTCTCTTCTGGTCTGATTAGGACAGATCGCTAATGAGGCAGAGCTATGTATGAGTTAATCTTGATGTGAGGCAGGTGTCTTCGTGTTTATAAATTTGAAATTTCTGAGCTAGAAGGGGTCTTAGAGGTCATCTAATTCAATTCTGCCATTTTGTAAATTGAAAAAGAAAAAAATAAAGCCAAAATGAAAGTCAGAGAGGTTAAGTGAGTAGCGTCTAGTCATAATTATGTCTACAGACTGCTTTTAACCCTGATCATCACACACACACTGTTCGCTTTGCAGAAAAAAATATCAATCAAAGCACACTGTCTAAAGGCAGGCACCCAGCGGTTCACTGTCTAGTAAGAAGGATAGCTCAGTGCTCTCAGGTAACATCTTAAGGACCCAAAGACGACAGGAGGCTGTTCCCCAGCAGCTTCCTGCCAGGCTAACTTCTTTTGACCTCTTTACTTCTTGTTCTTGGCCATGTCTGCTAATCAATGGCTCCTAGTCCCCAAGCATTGTTTCCCGTTAATGCTTTGAAAGCTCAGTCATGGGGAATATGACAAAGAAACCTGTGGTGCTGTGCCTGTTTTTGATGAGAATGCACTGGACTGGAAAATGTTCGTTCATCAGCAAGACTCTCCTTCCCCCATTTTCTGTCAAACCAGGAAGTGCCTGTCCGCAAATGCACGCGATAATCTACAGATTCCGCGTGCTTTTGCTTGAGCTCTGAGGCAGCGCAAGTTGTTTATCATTCGTGTTACCCAGTTAAGCTAGAATTCATGTTTTCCAAACTCCTTTTCTCAAGGGCTTATTAATGAGGAAGAGAGAGAATCTGTAGAACAGATTAGGAAGTGAAATCAGAGACAAGAATCAGGTATTTTATTGCTCTGACTCTGCCTGCTCTGTAATTCTGACACCTGATTAACCTGTTTGTATCTCCATTTCCTTAGCTACAAAATGGGACAAGCTGGACCAGGTGCAGTTTAAACTCATCCTTGGTTTTTAAGTTTGGCTATTTTGTCACCTCATTACCTCTTCCCTCTCTCTCTCCCCCATTCCTTCTCATACTCCACAGGATGCTGGGCTGTACCACTGAACTACACCCCACCCTCTGATACTCTTTTCAGAAAGAGACGTAGTGGTAATATGCCAGACTCTGCACTGGTGACCTATAGAGGTGAAAGGCTTGATTCTAGATTCTGTTTTAAAGAATGGTCTTTCAACCAAACACTATGTAACATGTTTTTGCTATTCTTTTTAAAGCTATGACCATGGTATAATAGTAACTCAGATATCCATTTAAGTTAACCAAATGATTAAAAGGGAAATGATCTTGGGCTCTGTGGAGTGGACTCCAATGTCTACAAACACACTTCCAAATATATCAGGCACAGTCCTTGGGGTTGCTTTGCTCTAGAATCAGCTTATTCACCATGCAGATTCTAGCACCTGAAATCAGTTGGCTTCTGTGGACTATGCACATTCCCCTATCTGTCAGTTTGGCAGGTTTGAGGGATTTCTGGCACATAGAGCTAGGTGTCTTTCCCCAAAACTATTTACATTCACTCATTTCCATGGGGGCTTCTGGTCTTTGGGTAAAGCAAAAGGAGATATTTTGAGTTAGAAATATCTGGAGAAAGAGGGGAAGGCAACAGAGATGACAGGGACAAGGCTTTCTGCACCTGCCACGTCTGTCCTCACTCCTGTGGGGATTAAGGAGGTTTACAAGGGTTCCAAATCTTTAGCTGTATCATGGCTACATCAGGGACCAGAATCCAAACACGATAGAGGACTAGGAGGTGGTACTTTGTCAGTTCTTCCCAGGACTGAATGTTTGGCATCCTGGGCATGTAAGCAGACTATGGTGGGTGACAGCTTGGACTCACAGAGCAGTGATTGTAGGAAGCACAGAACCATGAATAAGCCCAGGAGAGAAGAACATGGACACATTTGTCCCAGGGACCTTGGAGATCCTGCTAACATCCTGCTTTGCAGCAAGAGTGGGATGTGCTTCAAGTTAATAACATCCTTACGCACAGTTGACTGGTGCTCACCGGAGACTCCATGGACTCTTGTCTCTCACTTTTAACACTGTTAAGTGGTATAGGCAACTGGAACAGGGCAACGAGCTCTTGGCAGAGTGAGATGAGTAAGCTCTAGGCTAAAGGTTCTGTGCTGGTAGCGTCCCTCCATTTCTTTCTTCTTCTGGGGAGCTCATAGAGATGTTTCCCAGATGGAGGAGGGCTGTTCTGCTGGAGCAACATGCCTTTCCTACAAACCCACTGAAGGGTGCAGGTTATTACAGCAATGCCAAAAATTAAACTGTTACAGCTAGACACCGGGCATGGGCAGGGGAGACTGCTTTGTTTTTCCTTTGGAATATAATTCCTGCCTCACTCAGGCTGCTATCAGTACATAACTTCCCCCAGTTCTACCTACCCATTATCCATTCTTAGGATACCTCACGGCATTGGGTATCTACTTCAATGACCTAACTGCTCTCCTCACTTCTACCCTCCCCTGTCTCTAAGCCATTCTTTGTCCCAACTCTTGGAACAATCCTTGTGAACCTTTACCTATAATATAACACACAAACTTATTAGGTACTTAAAGTCTCTTAAGCGCAGTCCACAAACCAGGCCAATGAGCAGATTGAATGGGTTGGGCTTTCAGTCACCTATCATGTGTGTTACCATTATCTCTGCATGTGCTTCCTAGTGTCCAACCCCTTTGCAAGTAACTCTGAGTTCAGAGAAAGGGAGTCCGAGTTCCAGGAAGTCAGTCAAAGATATCTTCTACACTAACTTAAAGTCTTAGAAAAGTTTTAATGTCCTGGCTTCCCACCCCATTCCTGCTCTCCATTTAAAAAAAAACATGGTCTTACTCTATAACCCAGACTGGCCTTGGACTCATGGGAATTGTCCTGCCTCAGCCTAAGTGCTGAGATTATAGACATGGGCCTTCATACCTGGCTTATTTCTCTGTCCCTTATGCAAATTGTATTTGTCATATATATATGTATAATAGTCTTCTTGAGGCAGGATCTCCCTGTAGCCACAGCTGTCCTGGACTCACTACAGAGACCAGGCTAGCCTCGATCTCACAGAGATCTGTCTGCCTCTGCCTCCCATGTCTTCAATGTTTAAACTTTAAAAACTATTTTAAGAGTAATATTGTTTTACCCAACCATAAAGTGTTTGTTTGCATTTGAGTAGGTTCAGTGAGCATGTAGAGGGAGAAGCTACGTGTGTACATGTGTGATACATACATTCAGTGCATGTTTTGTGTTCTTTATTCCTCAAAATGAGCATCAAGTTCTGTCCACATTGTTCCTCCTGGTTGAAGGTCCAGTTTGCTGAGCCCAGAAAGCCTCTGCTTTTCTTTGTACAACCTCCCTTCCTGCTTGTGACAGTTCTTCACTGGGACTTATTTAATAAGAAATTTTAAAGAGATGGCTAGAACAGCTTCTGTGGCTCTCGTTACACTGTGAATGTGTGTGGCCTTCCTCTGGCTTGTGCTCCTGGGTGGCATTTGTGGACTTGTGGCTGGGCCTTTTTGTCCTGTTCTAATATGTGTGTTCCAAATGGCTGACAGCCAGCTGGGCTGGTCCTCTACTGTCCAGCCTCAGCTGTCTGTAGCCACAGCCCCTCGGCACGTTGCTTAGCGATCTCCTTCATTGCATCCTTGGACACCCCAGTGGCCTCCCTCCGCTTTGGCAGTGACTGGCTGTATTTTATCAGTTAAGTGGAGCAGGGCTTTGCACAGCACTTTCCCTCTGAGTCACCCTGACTGAAAGAGAGGGATGAATCAGAGATGACAGCACAGTTAAGGGGGACTGACTGGCACAGAACAAAGGGACCATGCCATACTTTGGGGAAGTCTTTCTTCCCTGGTGACTTGGCACCTTGGGGACAGGCTGTTTCTTGATTCTTAGTCAGTGGCAGTTATTTTTGTTGAACTAGAGGTGTTCTATTCATTCCCTGGTGACATGAAATCAATGAATCTCAAGTTTTGGGTCAGTCTCTAGGGCTTTAAACATCAGAGGAAAACACTGATTAAGGATTAATGTGATCTGGGGAACACCCAAGTCCAAATAATGGCATTGACCCAGTGCCAAAATGTGGCTGGTTAACCCAGCAGCCTTCTAGGAGCCACTGAGAGCTGGACTCTTTGATTTTTAACCTTTGAAGGGGTGAAAAGAAGACTTTCTAGTAAGCCTTGAGTCCTGCTGTGGTGGTGGTAGTAGGTTCAGGATCAAATGACCACTTCATCTTCAAAGACTCCTGAGGCCTCACAGCTCTGAGGGAACCAAGGGGAAGCAGTGTTATTTTAATAGTCACTGATCAAGGGCTCAAGTAACTAGTTCCAAGTGCTTTACACCAAATGGATAGCAGGCCTGTCTTTTATGTGTGGACCCCTGAACTGTCCTGTTGGAGAAACTCCAACCAAGTTTAGAGGAACTGATCTGAGACTTTCCTCATCAAGACTATTCTTGTGAGGACCTGTGTAACCTGTATGCAAACATCTGTCAGCAGCACTAAAGATGTGCTCTCACATATCAAGTGGTCTTGTCCTTCCTTCTTTCTAGATGGTTGTGAGATGATGTTGGATCTAGTGGGTACCCACATTTCCCTCTCTGACATTTTAGTAGGTGCAAGTGGACCACAGCAACCTCAGGAATGGTCCTGAAGAGGTACTGTGGGCACCTCGTTCTGAGGAGCCGTGTCTAGGCTGTCATTGGATAATTTTATTGACATCACATTGTTCAGCTATGTTGTCCTCATTCTTTGTAGGTGTTTCCTCGTGGTTTCAAGTCTTTTAAAAATATTTTATTTCTTTTATGTGTGTGAGTGTATTGCCTGCATGTACACAAGTGTACCTGTGTCATGCAGTGCTCACGGAGGTCAGAAGAAGGTGTCGAATCCCCTGTGTGCTGGGTAGCTTTAATGTCAACTTGACACACCTGGGTTGAGGGAGCCTCAATTGGGAAATTTCCTTTATTGGACTGGCCTGTGGCCATGTCCATGGGGCACCTTCTTGATTGTTGATGTGGGAGGGCCCAGTCCACTGTGGGTGGTGCCACCCCTGGGCAGGTGGGCCTGTGTTGTATAAGAAAACAGGCTGAGCAGGGGCCAGGGGAGCAAGCCAGTAAGCAGTGTTCCTCCATGGCCTGTGCTCCAGCTCCTGCCTCCAGGTTCCTGCCCTGAGTTCCTACCTTGGGCTCCCAGATGAACTGTGACCCAGGAGATGTAAGATAAATAAATCCTTTCCTCCCCAAGTTGGTAGTGGTCAGTGTTTTGTCACAGCAATGAAGAAACAAACTAGGACACCCTGGAACTGGAGTTATGGAAGGTTGTTAGCCTCCATGTGAGTACTGGGAACCGGGTCCTCTGCAAGAGTAGCCAGTGCTCTTAACTGCTGAGTCATCTCTCTAGCCCCATGCTTTCAAGTTTTGGTATTATGCCAGAAAGAAAAGATCAAGTGCCTGTGACTGTTAGCATCATTCTTTGATCTTCTACTCTCCTTCCCAGCTCAAGAACATGGACATCAAAGAGCAAGGAATGGTCCTTACTGGAACCAGACAATCCTGACCCCCATGTCAGAAGTTCTCCTCAATGAATACAGGAAAGACAGGGATATTCTTTCTTCTTCTTCTGATTTCATTACTTTGGGAAAGTAACTTCATTCTTCATTTCTTTGGCTTTCACTCAGTATTCTCATCTGAAAAATGAATAGATTAGGATGAAATGTCCCTAAGTGTGTCCTTTAGTTCTAAGCATTCTCCTTCATGCATTATTCATCATCTGTCACAGCCTGCAGTATCAGCTACATTCCTCAGGCTAAGGATAAAAACAAATCGTCTTCAGGAATCTTCCATTTCAAAAGCTCACACATTTACTTTGTTGGATCTCCCCTAGAATCTACCAAGTATAGTGAGTGGATCATACTATCTCTCCCTCTTACAGATAGAAAAGGCGATGGTTCCAGGAAGTTAAGTGATCAAGCTTGGGAACTGCTCCATGACCCAGGACTGAAATCAAGTGATTCAAAGAGAAAGCCCAAGCTTGCTCTCAGCACACCAGCCTCCAGCTGCCTCTATCAATCACGGTCAACTCAATGACTTTGTGGGAGAGCTTTGTAACCTACTTGATCATTTTGCCCATGAATTAAAAACTTGATTGTGAAGGGTTTGGGAAATTGAAAAGCCTGATAACTCTTCCCTATCGTAAATTTACTGTATGTTTTTCAATCCCATGGTGCATATCCATGCCAGCTTTCTGGGTTTTGCAAGGAGAAAGGAGGCATCTGGGAGGAAAATCTGAAGCCATGATCTTAACTCTTCCCTTTCAGGGGTTGCCTGTAGACTCCTGAGCTTTCCTTTTAAAGACAAAAATCATCCATGAGACAGAGGCTGTTTGTCATCTTAAGGTCTTTGAAGAATTGCTTGGAAAATGAACTTTGACAGCTCCATAGACACACTCCTGTTACAGGCTATACTGCACTGTTCCCCTCCGTCTACTTTGCTTTCTTCCAGAACAAAGCCTCAGTAGTGGAAGAGGGCTTGGATCCAATATAAATAACCATAGCCTGCCTATGCTTATCAATGTTCTGACACTTAGAAAAGGAGGGAAGAGGGATGAAAGGAGTCTCACATGGGGCTTCGGCAAGAGTTGAGCTCTAGGTGGTCAGTAGGCAAAGAGCTTCACTGGACTTTGGTTCTTGAAATGTGTTGTAAGGGTTTGTTCTTGGACACACTTGTTAAATGGAAAGCAGTAAAAAAATGTCAACAGGCCCCAAATGGACCAAGGAAAAGCTAGTCTTTTAAGTCAACACCAAGATCACTGATCTATGAAACAGATCTGGAGCTGCTCACATCTCTGCCACTCTGTGGATTTCTCCCTCCTCAGTATGTAACAGGAAGGTTTCCAGCAAGCATTCACAGCAACTGTGCTGCACTGTAAGTCTTCCACTGAGCTAGACATCGGTGATGCAGAGTGGACAAGAAACAATGAAACATTTGTCAGTAAATTAAGTAATGCCTATTTCGGTCGTTTCTTTCATGCATTTTGATTCTGTATGCTTTTAAAACCTCACTGTCATTATTACCATTTTGATGCTATTTATTAAAATTATCCACATTGTTTTACATTGGTTTTTATTTCTGGCTGCGCTTATGTAATTCCTTTTGGGCTCACTCTTACTTTCTGGAAGATTCCTTACCTCCTTACCCCCTTTTCCAACCTTTGCAAGCACCACTCTGCAAGGGATGAAATTCTGGTTTTGTTTGACTGGAAATATCTTTATTGTCCTTTTTGAAAGCTATTTTCCCAGGTTATAGAGTCAAGGAGAGCAGGTATTCTTTCTCTGCACTTTTAAGATGCCATAGTTTTGTCATTTAATTTTCCAGAGTTGCATTAGGAAACAGTGCTGAATTCTTGCTCATTTGAAGGTACTGTGCCTTTTAATATTTTGCTTTCTTGACAATGTTTGGTACAGTGTTTGGTAGTTTTATTCTAATGCACATCTAAATGCAGTTTTCTTGGTATTTAGTTTATAGAGCTTCTGGAATCTGTACCTTCATCTCTCTCAAAAGCTTTGGAGAAGTGTCAGACATTTTTGCTTCAAATATTGCTTCAAATTTTGGTAGACATTTCCCTGTGTTTGTCTCTTGTTCTTTTCTGTGTTCTATATTCCTTTGTCTGTGGGTTAGCTGGAATATTTACTGCTGACTTCATTTCCAGTCAACTCACCTTTGCCTGCGTCAACCATCTGTTAAAGGTACTTACTGACATCTTAATGTCAGCTATAAAATTCTCATGTGATCATTTTCTACAAATTCCATCTTCCTAGTAACATTTTCTATCTCATATTCATGAACATCGTTAAAATAATATTTGGGCCCGGTCCCAGCATTCTGGAGGTAGAGGCAGGTGGATTTCTGGGAGTTCAAGGCCAGCCTGGTCTATATAGTGAGTTCCAGGACAGTTGGGGCTTCAGGGAGACCCTGTCTCAAAAAGACCAAAAAAAAAAAAAAAAATTGGAAATTGGGAATTCCAACACAAATTTTCCTGTGGGTCTGTTTCTCCTTTTGTTTTTTACCCATATGATGGTAAAATTTGGTTATCAACTTGATTGCCTTGAGAATTGCCTGGGAGATTAGCAAAACACACATCTGGGTATGTCTGTGAAGGCATTTCTAGACAGAACTAACTGAGGGGGAAAGGTTCACCCTGAAAGTAGGCGGTACTATTCAATAAACTGGATGGAATAAAAGGGAAAAAAAGGAAGTCAGTAGTTAGCAGCCTCTCTCTGCTTTCTGGCCAACGGGAGGTGAGCAATTGCTCTATCACATGTTCTTGTCATCACAATAGTCTCCTTCGTCACAGACACAGCACTGGGTCCAGTTGTCCATGAACTGCAGTCCCTGAAACTATGAGCCCAGATACATCGTTCCTCCTTTTTAATTGCTCTAGTAGGTGCTTTTCACAGTGATTAAAAACTAACACCCTGGGAGGGGCAGAGACAGTCTGTTTTTAGCATGGGACTCTTGGTCCATTAACCAGGCTCCAATGGATAGGCGTTTGGAGACACAAATTAGACTTTATAGGTGTGTGTGTGTGTGTGTATACACAGTTGTTTATATACATATACATATATATATAAAACAGAGTATATTAAGTTGGGCAGGGGTCAGTAAGGAGGGGAGGAGATAGGGGAGGACATCTAAATACCATTAAATTATATTGTATGAAAATCACAAATTCAATTTAAAAAAAACTTTAAAAATTAAAAACTGAACACAGTTGCTTTTTTATTACAAAAATATATTATTGTGCTATTTTTAAATTCTATTCTCAGTAATGTTTGGTTGCTTGTTAGACAGGTGCATGAACAATTGGAGAGGCTCCTCACATCACCTACTTGTAGGATTTCCTGTTTTCTCTCAGGCAGGTACAGCAGGAAAGCTTCATCCCAAGCTAACTGGAGACCAAGCCTGCTCACTTCTCTTTGCCATGCTCCTAGAGATTCAGGGTTTTTTGGATGAGATCCTTCAGTGCTTATATGGCCCATCATACCTCCCTGTATACCTCCAGGACTAGCAGACTGCCAAAATCTCTATTGATTTCCATGTGTTATCAAATCAGCTTTGAAGCCTTTCAATTAAATATCTGAAGGAGAAAGAGCCTATGAGTGTCACATTGACATACCTACACATACGTCCTTTTGGTGCTCTGGATGACAGGCACCCTTGATGCACTGGCAGTTACAAAGCTGAGGTCTCTTTTCCAGAAGACTATCAAAGGTTCAGGCAGCACCTCTACCTCTGAGATGCCAACTTTTGCCTGATTTCTCAGCCCCTGAAACCACACTAAAAATTAACATGTGCCTAAGGAGGAGTATGCAGGACAGAATGCTGGAGTTGCATCTTAACCCTTTGAAACATAAGCTTTTTGATTGCTTTCTCTGATGCCTTCAAGTAAATGGCATTTTCTTAATATTCCTTTTATTTTTTATTCTTTTTATTTTTATGTGTTTGTCTGTATTGCTGCATGTATGTAAGTGCACCCAGGTTGTGCAGTGCCCACAGAGAACAGAAAAAGGCATCAGATACTTTGGAATTGGAGTTACAGACAGTTGTTAGCTGCCATGTGGGTGCTGGGATTTGAACCCAGGTCTTCTGTAAGAATAGCCAGTGACCTTAACTGCCGAGCCATCTCTTCAGCCCTTTTTAACCTAGCTTGATCACTGGTCTGCTACAAGCTACTTCATAGCCCAAAAACTATTAAAAAGAGGCAACTAGATACTTGAGTATAGTATAAGAGTATGTATATGTGTGTGTGCGTGCTTGTGTGTCTGTCTCTGGGTGTCTATACGTGTATGTCTGTGTGTGATTGTGAAAAGTAGGCATTTTAATATGCTTCTGAAAATGACATACATTAAGTTTGGCTTTAAAGAAAAGATCGCTAGACTGGAGAGATGTAACAGTTATAATCACAGATTGTAACAACAGTTACAATCATATACTGCTGTTCCAGAGGACCGGAGTTCAATTCCAAGGGACCATGCCAGGCAGCAGCTCACAACTGCCTAAACTCCAACTCCTGGGGGATCTGATACCTCTAGTTTCCTCAGGTACCTGTAGTCACATGCACATACCCCCCCACAAACATATACACATAATTAAATATAAACAAAAATTTTTTAAAAAAGATCATCAGATTAAAAAAATCACAGAAATTGTAAGTAAAGGGACATGTACTGTGTACAAATGCATCATTTTCATTCATTTTTCTAGGGAATAGTTTGTCAGAATTGTACTATTTGTCGTCCAATAGGATAACTGCTATTGATAAAACAATAAACCTTTGAAGTCCAGCAATACATAGGGAATGATTGTATGCTATGTTTAATTATGCAAGACAAGGGTCTGTTTGTTTGAAATCTATGTCTAGATAGACAGAAATGAAAATAAACATGGGGTTAGGTTGAAGCATCATAAAGAGCAAGGCAATTCGCTCCCAAGGTGAGGTCAAGTAGTAAAGGGATAAATGGAAGACTACCCCTGCCATTTGGATTTCATTTGCACACTGTGCAATTAGGTTTCATTCTTTGTTGAGATGGGAGTGGCATAGCCTGTTAGCAACATTATACCTACAGTGGAGTTTCTGGACACCTTGAGATCTAGGGAACCACAGTGTTAGTTATTTTTGTAGATTTAGGGCCAAAATACCTAAGAAAGCAGCTTACAAACAGAAAAGATTTATTTTGGCTCAACAGGGAGCCCATGGTTACTTGGCCTCATGTACTTGGACAGAATGTCATGGTAACAGGAAAACATGGTGGAGCAGCTCACATCATGGTAGACAGGAAGCAGAGACAGTAGGAAGGTGTCAGGTCAATATACAGCTTCTAGTGACATATCTCCAGTGACATGTTCCTTCAGCTGGGCCCAAGTTCTACCCTTTACCACCTCCCAATAATACTCTCACATTACAAATCTGTTGAGGGATTAAATCATTCATTAAGTCAGAGCCTTCATGATCTTATCCTCCCCGGAGGAAACCTCAGACACAGCCAGAGGTGTGCTTTACTGATCTCCTAGGTGTTTCCAATTTACTTGAGCTGACAATCAAAATTGACCTTCACACACAGAGAATGAGAGCTTTCTGGATTGTCGGAGTTCAGCAAAGGACCATCTAGTGTCAGAACCTCCCTAACTAGCTTTGCACAAGTAGCACTTTGTGTCATGTTCTATTCTGAAGGGATGCTAAGGAGTTCAGAAGCAATCACAGCTTGGCCCCGCTGGAGCTAACAACTGTGGCCTCCCTTGTCCTTCCCTCCTCCCCCTTTTCCTCTCCGTCCCCTATTCTTTTCTCTTTCCTTTTTTCTCATTCCTTCCTCTATATTCCTCCAATTCGTGCTTCCTTGATGTCTCTTGCTTTGTCACATTCATTAGAAACGCCATCATTTCAACAGTTTGGAGACCCCTTGTCATTCCCAGAGTTTTACAAAAGACCCCAAAATATTAGATGCAGCCCTCAGAAGTCTAGAGCCTTTTGCACTCATTTGTCTAACCAAGGCCACATGTGATCCTCTCCACCGACCGTGACTGAAGCCAGATTTGGAGTGGGTTTCCTCCGGGATGCCTGTCAGCAGCTCAGTCAGCCCTACTGGAGAGAGCACACCAGGGTCACTCTTTGTGCATTAACCCCAGTGGCTTGCTCTTTCCATCTCTCATCAGCTGTTTCTTTACCATGGAAAACAGACATAGTTCAGGTAATTAAACACTTGTTAGGCATTTTACATTTTCATGAATCAATTGGCAGTGAATTATTTTTGAATGCACTCATGCAATTCCCTCCAAGTTTCTTAACCGTATTTTACAGATGAGCAGGAATGAATTTTTCATGAAGCAAAATGGAACTGAAGCCTTTCACCTGCTGTGGTCCCCGTCAAGGGCCCAGAAGGAGTCCCAGTGATTTCCTAGTTGTAATTTATCCTTTTTTGGTAATGATAACCTGCCCCATGCCTATTCTATAAGTTTGAGAACCCACAGTAACTGAAGTTACCCCCGGGGAAACTAAGGTAATTCTCATATGAAGACTTTCAAGATGAGAAGTAGCAAAAGGCTGTGTTGAGTGTCATATGCACCCAATATTGCTTTGCCTATACCTATCCATGATTTCAGGTGTAGAACTTTGGGTTTGGGCTGATGGGGAGTTCATTCCTTTGTGGGAACTAGTTTACTTTTTCCTTGTTTTTCAGATGTTTTCTTGAGTATGGTGTTGAGAATGAGCATGGCTAACTTTCACAGGCAGCTTAACTGTCCTGTGACTGAGCACTGAAAACTCCCAACATTTGTGCCCAGGCTGTGCTCGGTTTGGGCTGCTCATGTAGCAGGAATATATAGGGTAAGACATCCTGGGCAACAGACTTCTTCCCATGGCCAACACTGGGCAAGGACTCATGGACAGACTGCCCGTCCGTCCCCCTGATTCCTGGACAGATTGTCCACCCTTCCTTCTGAATTCCTGGCAGCTTAAAATGCTCCTGTTAAACTGTCCTATCCATCCCCATCCCTTGGATGTACAGTGGTCTGATGGCTTTCCCTGGGTTCTTCCCATTTTCTGCCTTGCAGGTATTTCCTTTAATAAAAGCCTCTTACATTGACTCCTGTCTTAGTGATTGCTTTCAGAGATGCCAATACACTGAAGAGAAAATAGGGCTGGGTGTTGGGATACATTAATCAAAGTCCGATTGAATTTTTAGGAATCTAAGCAAATTAAAAATTTAAAACAAAACAGTTATGCACCTCTCTGTCTTTAACGTTTGCCCACACTTGAAATTTCCCTTTTGCTCCTCTAAATATTTAATATTTCAAGAGCAACTCCATTCCATTTCTTCCATGAAAACTTCTTGATTTTTCCCTCTTTTGAATTCCTATAGTCTGACTCCATGAACTTAATCAAGTTAATTCCTCATCAATCTGTAGTGATCGAAGAGTCGATCTTCAAACCCTCAAAGGCCTGGCTGAAGCTAACAACCTCTACATGTCCTTTCCCCATAACACTGACTGATCAGTATTTCCTAAACTATATTTCAGTGGAAAGAGATAATATGTATCTTAGATTAGAAAGGTTCCACACTCAAATGAATTCTGAAGAAATCCCTGTTTTGTACTAGGTCCATTACCCCGGTGTTTAAATACACACCCATACATAGGAGGCTTGGAAACAGACTACAGCATGCTTTTCCTTCAGAGTCACTAAATATCTTTGATAATGGAAATGTTTCTTTATTAAATTTCTATTAATAGCCTCAGGACTCATTTTTCACAACAGAATTTGAGATATATGATCGAAGATACTTCTTCCAGAGGTGTCTATCATGCCCATCTCTGGATGTAGTTCACAGAGACAGGAAGGATGCAAGACAAATGGTACCATTGACAGCAGAGAGAGACTTGATCTTTAGCGATGAGACCAAAATGAAAGGAAGGAAGGATGAGGCAGAGTATTCAAGGTGCAAAAGCACAGCCAAGAGAGGAGGAGTATACTCTTACCAGTTAATGTTTAAGCGGGAGGGCAGCAGGCTCTCTTTCCTTCTGCACAGCAAGCACATAGCTGTCATTTGTGCAAAACACACTTTAAGGAAGACCCAAGAGTGTCTGGTGACCTGCTTTAGTTTGCAGGCTCTGCTTCATGTAGTTTGCTCTACAACTAGATTAAAACTTCCATCAGGGAAAATGCCTCACTGTTCTTTTTTTTTTAATTTTTAAAAATGATTTATTTAATAATAACATTGCCTGCATGTATGTGAGTGCACCACACCCGTGTTGTGCAATGCCACAGAGGTCAGAAGAGGGATTTGGATTCCCCTGGAACTGGAGTTAAGGATGGTTCATAGTTGCCATGTGGGTGCTGGGAATTGAACCTGGGTT
>NW_008345602.1:3036703-3061616 GCF_000622305.1 Nannospalax galili | reverse complement strand
GTGAGAAGGATCAGGAAACAGTATTGGTTCCCCAGGTGTCTGGGGCCCCAAGACTAGGAATGGCACAGGGTCCAAGCTAGAGTATAGAATGCCAGGCGGGGGGGGCAGGGGGGTGGGGGAGGGGTGGAAGGGTGAATGAGGCTTAGGGAGTCCCGGCGCGGAGAGCTGCGCTGTAGACTTACCCCAAGAGGCCTGAGACCTCACTGTTCTTTAATATACCTCAGCATCTGGCATTCTCTTTCTCATTCATTCATTCAATTCATTCAGTAAATATTTGTCATGCCCCTGCTATGTCAGGCACTATTCTTGATGATGGAGATACAACTGTAAACAAAATCCAGGATGTCTGTCCTAATGGAAATTAATCTGTTCTTGGGTGGACAGATAACAAACCAAGCCAACACACCAAATTGTAATAGCAGCAGCCAGTTCTACAACATGAATAAATGAAGCGGGATCATGAAGTAGCAAGTGCACTAGACACACAGTAGATACCTAATAAATACTGACTGATGAGGCATGGGCTTTTTAGTGTTTTGCTGAGTCTCTGTAGCATTTAAAGAGAATATTGAATAAGGAAAATGCTGTCTTGGTTGGCACAAGTGTGATTACTTTCCAAAAGGTACAAAAATCTCAGCGTGAGCAACACATGGGTGAGCTATGTAATCCTGTTCCTTCTCTGCCTCAGCAGGCAAAGATTCAGATTCAAGCATTCCATTTGCACTGTCTGCCCATTTAGCACAGTTCTTCATAGACATGAGCATCTTTAAAACAGTACTACCATTCCTACATCTTCCCACCCACTACCCCCTTGTAATTACTGCAATGATTTCAGATTAAGATGTTCAAGTCGAAAATGTTTGTGAAAAAACATTGGCAAGCTGTCACCTCTAAATACCCGTTGGAATTGCTGAATGAATAATAATGCAAAAATGCTTGCTGAAAATAAATAAGAGCTTGTTGCTGTGCAATAAATCCTTTCCTGTGAAACAGCACTGAGGAACTAGCTCCGGACTTACACATTGCCCTCAGGTGAGTGATTAGCTTTATTTTTTTTCTAAAACACAAGATTTAATGGTGTCCATTTTGCCTATAGTAGGGCAGCTCAGCTCACATGGAAGGGGACATACTTTGAAGGTAGTCACTTGTAACCCATCCAAGCAATCCACCTGAGTTGGAGATAAAGTCTCTTGGAGGCTTCACATTAGCCCTTGTGCTCGGGGCAGACCTTGGGCTCATTCTCCCAACTGAGCAATCAGGAAGACAGCATAGATAGTTAGACAATAAATAAACAGGATTTTACTTACTCTACCTGTAAGAGATCAATACATATGTTGCCGTTTCATTTGAATCCTCAAATTATCCTGAGAAGCAGGTTTTCTGTTTTGCTTCTCTTAAGGAAGTGACTGAAGTTCAGAGACATTAAGTAATTAACCCCAAATCATACAACCAGCAAGCAGGCAGAGCCAGAGCTGAAGGTTTCCTGACTTCTGAGCAAGGCATTGACCACTTTCCTGTAGGATCTTCTGCTCCTATCCAGACCCAGAGGCTGAGGCAGAAGCTGGCAACAGACACCTTGCATCCTCTTCTTCCTGTCCCACTCCTCCATGCTCCTAGCAAGGTAGGCATTGGAACATAGGCACTGACAAGAAAGGGCTAGTCTGGGTAGACGTGCTGGTCAACCATGGAGCATGGTCATACAAAGTCACTGTCCTGGCAGCCTCAGGATCATAAAGGGTTCTGGACAAAAGCTGGTAAAAATGTAGTATTTGAGAAAAAGCTATGTTGGAGAAGTCCTTGGAAGGCCACATTTAAAAGGTGACCAAGAAGAATGATTGCTGGTCAGTACAGAGCTAAAGCAGGGACGGGAAGGAGGGAGGAGGCCACAGTGCAATTCTAGAAGAAAGTTTTGTAATGCACATTATTGTATAACTTTGGCATGGAAGCCAAAAGCATGATATATTTAAAACAAAGCAACACAAAAACATACAACAAACACATAGTATACATGAGAAGTGAGATGTGAGGGTAGAAACAGATGTTCTGGCCTCTGAAATGAAATATAAACCTGAACATGAGAACAGGCACATCCTGTGAAAGTCAGGTGGGCAGCAAAGGGGAGTGAGGTGGAGGTAAGAGGTCAAGTTGGAGACACACAACGGCACCCCCTTCACATCTGACCCAGGCTTTGAGTGGCTGGGGGTGAGACTAAGTTGTCAGATGTGAATCATCTTGCCTGCATAGGAACCAATCAGATAAGACCTTGAGGCATATCCTGCCCCTTCACTGGTTCTCCCAGCCTTCCCTCCCCATCTCTGTCCTGGCAGCCTGTGTGCTTGAGCTTCTAGAGTCCTCACCTCTGGGCCATACCTGAGTCCTGAAATCATGTCTCTCACAAATCTACTAGACTTCCTCATTGCAACAGTTTCCCACATGAAACAAACATCAGATAAATCATACTGCTGGATGTCTCCTCACTGTCTATTGACTATCCCGATGAGTTATTCTCACTTCTGCAGTAGAAGTTTATTCCATCAAAGAAGTACCATCCTTATAGTGGGATTATAGGAGAGGTTTTTTGAGAACTTAATGGTGGGGTAGGGGCTATGGTATAAATGGTGTCCCCTGAAACCATTTAGTGTCCTTGTCAGATTTAGATTCAGTTTATGTCTATCTGACCTTTAACAAAGCCAAGTCCCAAGCTGTGTCATCTTCCCACCACACTGAAGGTCTGGAGAATTTAGGCGGCCTCCAGACAGTGCAAAAATATTGACTTCCTACTGCTTCCAACAAGATCTAATTATGGGCTCCAGAGATAGCTCAGCTGGTAAAGTGCTTGCCTTACAAGCACAAGTACCTGAGTTTGATCCCTAGAACCCATGTATAAAAAGGCGGGTTGGTGACATACATCTGTAACCCCAATGCTCAGGAGGTAGTAACAGGTGGATCCCTAGTGCTGGCTGGTCAGCTAGCCTATCTTACTGGTAAGTTCCAGACCAATGATAGATTCTGTCTCAAATAACAAGGGGAGCAGCAGCTGAGGAATGACACCTGCAGATAACCTCGTTTCTACACGTACACATACACATGCATACACAGCATGCTTGCATATACACAGAGACCAAGTTAGAAAAAAAAAAGTGTCTTTTGATTAATACTATAGGGCTGGAAATGGTATGCTTTTTAAGTTTTGGGCCTCTTCTGTGGAAGCTGCCTACACATTCCAGTGGCCTGGTGCTTGCTAATTAAACTAAAGCAAGGGAATTAACTCATTTGCTAAATGTCACCTATGTTTTTCTATATATCTAGAAAAAACATTATATCCAACCCTGAGACCATAATTTCAACCCAATTCAAAGTCTTCTTTACATTGAGGATTAAAATAGGTACGCTTGAGGCTTGCTTATCACAGTAACCTTGCCGAGAAGAGTGAAAGACAGCGGCCCGAGAGACCGTGATGGTGGAGATTCATCTGCATCACAGCCCAGGTTTCACCATTGTTTCAAAAACCACTAACATTTGTTAACAGCCTTGAAAATCTTTTTGGATTCATCTCAAGCTATTTAACTTCTGATCAAATTTCCGATGTTCACACAACTTGCTGTATGATAGAGAAGCAGAAAAATATATAAATGAATAGAGGCAAAAGACTAATAAAGAAACGGGATGAGAGAGTGTTTAATTAAGAAAGCCCAGGAAAGCCTCCTTTGGTGCACATCTGTTTCAAATGTATCCCGCATGCTCGCTGTGTCCCCCGCTCCTTCAGCTTTCTTCTGTCAACTGCTCTATTGCTGATCTGCTTTCCTTTTGGCGTCTCATTCTCCTTTTCAGCAAGGACTGACAGGAATAGTCTCCTAGATAATGAATTGCATTTTTAATTTGGTTTGTTTTTAGGGATTCTAGTTCTGACTTAATGTATTAAATGAAACTCTGGGATTTAATCAAGGAAAGGAGGCCATCAGGAAAAAGAAAATCAGCTCTGCAGGTGAAGGAGCTGAAAGTCATTTGCATTAGTGACGTTGGGTCCAAGTTCTTTCAGGAGGGAAATAAAATGAAAATGATGCGCTTTGTTAGTTCAGAAGCTATGCCCTCAGAATAACAGGGTCAGTAGGAAGCTTCTCTGACTCATTCTGTTGAGCCATCAATATCTGGAATCATCTGTGCTCATGGACCATGGGGAAAACATTAATTGGCCCAAAAGCGGCTACAGTTATTGTTTAGGCCGCATCGTGAACCCTCGTGAGATGATTGATTCTGACCTGGGGTCTTGACCTTGGCCCCTCCAACTCCAGCTTTTATGAGACAAGGTGGATCTGTTGCCAGAGGTCAATGATGCCAGCCTCAAAAGGCTTATCAATTCCAGAACCTCATTGTGCACCCCCTACTAGGACATTTGAATGTGGACACCTGGGCTATCATCTCAATTGTGCACTTGGGAACTTTCGCCTGTAATTTAAGCAAACGGAAAAAAATTCTTCCCACTGTTTTACAAAAATTGAAATGGAAAAAGAACTGTTGATTGTAATTCTTCAACCCAGGACTTCAGATGCCAGTAATGATTGCCGGGAATAAACACCCACTGAGTGCCTCCCTGAAACTTAATTACTTTCTTGTTACTTAATATTTGCAGTGCTAAAAGTGTACTGGAGCTGCTGGGATCATTTAGAGAACCACCAGTCCTCAGTGCATGCACTCAAACCGTGGCTAGGCGACACATATGAAAGGGTTGAAAGCCCAGAGGTGCTCATGTGCAGAGTAACACGTTTTCAAGCTTCCTTTCCTTGGCTCTCCTAGGAAGATATTTTGACCCCCTCCCCTTCAAAGTAAGGATACTGGTTCTCTTTCACTTGAGTTCCATGTTTATTGAGAAAAAAGAAGTGGGGTAGTCAAAAGACTGGGGTACTTTGGGGGAAACTGGAGATGTCTTCAAGAGCAAAATGGCAGTCATGTGAGATGGAAGGGAAGCAGAAAGAAGCTTATTTAAGCAATAACCCACAATGTGGCATTATCTGGGTAGACCATTCAGAAGGGGAATTACTGTATTTAAAAAATAAGTGGGCTTTCCCAGGGCCCCTGCTGGCAACCGTTTGAAAGTTCAGAAGCAGCCTGCTGCTGAAGCAAGGTCTTGCCTACCTCATTTTCTCAAGTACGAATAACTACATATTTGTCCCTTTGCCTGTGATTGGAAACTATAATGAAGGGCTTAATTTCATTAGCACTCTGCACCACAGCTGAGACTCTGCAGCATGACCAACCCTGGCCATCCCTTGAGACCTGTCAGCCCTCCTTCAATTTATTCCCCAGAGACATGAGCCACCTTCCCAACACCCAACTTTGAATTTACACATGAAGCTAAGGAAAGGAAGGAAGGGTAGGGGTCCTAAGGGCCGGAAGTGTGTGCGTAGCTGGGGGTAGAGGCCTTACCACTACCTGGAAGCTTAAAAAAATGAAACAAAATGAACACCAAAGACTTAGTTCGTGACTTTCTCCATCTGTCCCTCCTCCCAGGGGGAGTTAGCTCTGCCTGTGCATCCAAGCAACTTGCCCCGCTCCTTGGCCCTCTGCTCCCTTCACTTCCATTTAGCTTTTATTTTTGTAGGTAGAGAGACCACACCTGAAGAGTCACAGGGCTGGTGGGAGAGGTTGGAAGTCAGAGTGCAATGTTTTCTTTTGAGGAGTCTCAACAGAGACCCAGAGCCAGCTTACAACATCTTAGAAAGTTATAGGACTAATGATTTATTTTCTGTAGGTTAGTTTGGAAGTAGGGAAAGAAGCTATAAACTAGGAATCAGCAAAGTGTTTTTTGTTTTTTTTTTTTATACCAATATTTGCTGACCAGTTTTAGGTTTAGGGCTTTAAGACTAGGAGTCATGAGATTTGTTTTTAAATCTCCTCTCAGACACTCTGGCTTTAAATGGTACCTGGGGCCTGGTCTCATCTGCAGATCCAACCTACCCTGTGCATAGTGACAGACAAATATAAATTTCCAGTGCCTTCTACTGCTCATATTACTTTCAGCCCTTTGTCTATAAGTAGAGTTTGTTAACTACAAATAATCACTTGCCAGGGAGCTAACGAACCTTCCCTGAGGATGGAGACAGACAAGACAGGGCTGCCCCATCATTGCAAATATGTAACCAGACAACCATTTAGAGAACATGTGGGTGAGCAATCAGTGTTTTTGACCCCTTTTAAAAAAATATTATTTTTACATTATGTGTATGAATGTTTGGCATGCATGTAAGTGCACTGGTGTCATGCAATGCCCGAGGAGGCCAGAAGAGGGTATCAGGTCCCCTGGAACTGGAGTTACAGATGGTTGCTGGCTGCCATGTGAGTACTAGGAATCAAACTCAGGTCCTCTGCAAGAGCAGCTAGTGCTCTTAACTGCTGAGCCATCTCTCCAGCCCCTGTTTTGACCCCTTGAATTATTTCATCCAGAGCAGAACTTAAGGACCATGGTAACATCCAGTTCTAATCATCTGTGTTCTTGAGATTGATAGTCATAGCTTTTCTCTATCTTTTAGAGAAGTGTTTCAAAAAGCAAGCACACAAAAGTGTCAGAAGTGTGACAAACACCTTTCAGAAAAAAGTATAATTACCCCAAAGAAACTTTCAGCACAGGCATTTTGACGCTGCCTGTTTTCGTCCTTAATCAGGTGGGCAGGTGGTAACTGGAAAGAGCCTTATCATTCCTTGATTCTGAACAACAAGTAAAGTCTGTTGATCCCAAAAGCTTCCACTGGACATGAAAATACAGGGCACAGGCTGTGGGGGTGCTTTACAATTTCCATCCTGGAGACAGTTCATTTAGTGCCAGAGACATCATTTACACAGCTTCCTCTACACGACAGGCTCAGGGTGCACAATTTTTCATGAAATAATTAGGATAAATGCCGATTTGCTGAGTGAAGCCGTACAGCCAAGTTTAATGTAAGAGTTCAAGCTTTCATTGCTAAAGTCATATTCTAATTCTCTGTTAACTTGGAGAAAAAAATTGGCCTGAGATTTTCTAAAAAGTTGGAGGAAGGAGATATTAGATATGGCCTAAGGCCTTTTTTTCTTTTTTTTATTAAATACAATTAGGTTCAGCTGTGTGCAGTAGAAAACTCGGGGTACTGGTTTAATAAAATAAGGGCTTTATTTATGTTTCCTCAGGAGAAGGAAATCTGGGCAGGTAGGATGACTCATGCTACAGTCAGAAGCCCAGATTTCTTCTGTTTATATTCTCCATCCTTAGGGGTTGGCTTCCATCCTGAAGGTCATGTTTTCATCACAAAATGGCCAGTAGGACTCCAGCTAAGGGCAGTGGTTCTCAGAGTGTGTCAGCACACCACCTGTGAACTTAAGCATGCAGAGCCTTGAGTGGCAACCCTACCTGACTATACCAGAAAGTCCTAGGTGGGAGCTACCATTGGTATCCCAAAGGCTACCCAGGTGAACCCAACAGCACCCTCCAAAGGCAGATGCAAGAACCCAAAAAGACAGACAGGGACTCACCCTACCTCCTGAGTCATGCCTGATACTCTACTCCAGCTCCCCCAACCTGGGAAATGTAGGCTTTGGCTGGGCACCTTATCCCCCTCAGCAATGTGGAGAGAAGAGCAGCGGATACCTGGCAGGCAACTAGCAGAGATCAGTAAGACACAAGGGCTGGGAACATTTTGAAAATGATTTTAAACCATCTACATTGGGCAAATTATGAACATGATTCAAGCCAGCTGAGTGAGCACGCTCGGCGTCCAGTCATCAGGAACAAGAGGGATTTTTTTTTTTTTTAATGTTGTTGGTAACATTCTCTTCTTGAGCAATTGAGAATTTTTTTCTAAAATTATGTGTATGAGTGCATTGCCTGCATGTATGT
The DNA here is from genome assembly GCF_000622305.1 of Nannospalax galili. NCBI lineage: Eukaryota > Metazoa > Chordata > Mammalia > Rodentia > Spalacidae > Nannospalax > Nannospalax galili. The sequence continues at coordinate 3,053,752 of NW_008345602.1, read as the reverse complement.
AAGTGCACCCATGTCACACAATGCCTGTGAAGGTCAGAAGTGGGCATCAGATCCCCTGGAACTGGAGTTATGGATGGTTGTTAGCCACCATGTGGATACTGGGAATTGAACCAGGGTCCTCTGCAAGACCAGCCAGCGCTCTTAACTGCTGAGCCATCTCTCTAGCCCCAACTTCAGATTTTTCAAAGGGAGGAAATGTGGGCAGTCATCCTGACAACAACTTCTAAGATTACTTCTGGACATCTAGCCATACGTAGTTGAGGCTTTCCCTAACCTTGACTGACTGAATGAATTGACTTGAGAGAACTTAAGATAAACCAAAAGAGTTAAACCAGATTCCAGCTCATCAGAATATTTCCATTGTTCCCATTAATACCCAACTTCATAGAAACCAACTGAATGACAAAAAGTAGCCAGTCTAATTGAGGATCTACCAGAAAAAGTGAACTTGTCAGTTAAGTCAGCTGCTCAGGATGACTTCAGTGTTGCCTTTTCCTCTCCATCTACAGCGGCAGGCCTGTGTGGGATACTTCTTTGCTCAGGATAGTCTGCTGAGCTCACCACAGCAGAGACTCAGACTGGAAGACGTGTGCATAGGAATTTTATGGGGCCGTGTTCTCATGATCAACACCTGTGTGGCACGAGGCACATGGAATTGGAAGGTGGTGGTATGCTTTAAACACAATAGGAACAGAGGCCTCAGCTGATTCCCTAGGGAGCTCTGACTCTTAGCATTATTCCAGGTATGTGGGGGTCTGGGGGCAGAGACTTTATATTCACCCACTGACCAGTTACTGGCTCCTGGCTGTAGGAGGGTATGTGTAAGCTCCGGCAAAGTGGCTTTGTCAAATCAGTAATTTTAGCTAATATACCCGTATTACTGGGGTATTGAGTACATCCCCTAAAGGGGGATCCACATGTTTGAATTGTTTAGCATCACAGAAGTGTCAGGATATCTTTAAATTCTAGTGTCAAAAATATCTGTAGTCATTAAAAGAAATCCAGTTGAATTTAAGTTTTTACCATGGTCTACAGATCCTACGTGATCTGGCTTCTGACCACTTCTGCATCTCACCTCCCAATCTGTCAGTCACTCCTCACCCTCCACCCTGCTCCTAAAGTATCTTGAGCACCCCAGGGCCGTGGTATTGCTGCTCCTTCTCCTGGACTGTGCATCCCCAATTCAATCACAGGCCTACTCAGACGTCAACTCTGTGGAGAGGCTGCCTCAGGCTATCTAAAGTATCTCCATCATCTTAATGTCCCTGACTTTATTTATCATAGTAACACTTGTCACTACCTGACATTTTAGTATATATTCTTTTGATTTTTTTTGTCTGTCTTTCCATTATAAAAGGAAAATCTGTGAAGTTAGAGCTTGGTTTGCTTATTCGATATGCAATACTCCTAGAATAGTGCCTGCTACACAGGAAATTCAGCAATATATGGTGGTGAATAAATAAATAAATTCAAAGAAATTCTCTTTGATGAATTTACTAAAGTAGAAAAAGTTAGTTTTACATAGAAATAAAGAAGGTTAATAATGGTTTTTAGAAGACAAGAAAACTTTAACCAACATATCTTAACTCTGATGAGTCCTTTGAAAGAATCACCACAGTTACACTTTTACAATCTTGCATCAGTTTGGAATGAATACTTACAAATTTAACTTAATTGTGGTAAATTGTTTTCTGCTTGTCTGATTTTGTACAACCACATTTTGATAATTGTGAGGGGTGTCTGTCACTTTAACCAGGTCCTATAGAGATAACCAATTGTAATGAACTAATGGTGTTAGGTAGAGATCATAGGTAATGCCTTCCCACCTAATGAGAATTGGAAAATATCAGGGTGGTTTTTCAGTTGCTCTTTCTTTAGAGGTTAACAAATGCCTTATTTTAGGTTTCTATATCACTGAGTTGGGCAAAGTACGTCCGCAGCCCTGGTACAGCAGGGCTTTTGGCTGACGGAACTCCAGTCAGTCCTTGCTGAGGAAGCAGCCTTTCTCCACTAGTTTGATGGTATCCTTGGGGATAAAGACCTCGAGGAGATGCTAGGTCTCAGGTTCCTGTCAGGAGAGCTAAATGCCTCTGTGGTACTGCCAGCCAAAGTAACAGAAGTGATCTCACGAGAGACTCTTAAGGAATCATGACCACACCAAGGCAGCAGGTGGGCCCCTACAATCAAGTGTGGCCCTAGGGTTGGGGGACTCCTTACATCACCTCTGCAGAGTATCTGCTGTTGGCCTCCCAAGCACTTAAGGATCATGGGAGACCCCGTACATGCTATGGATGGGCAGCAGCAGCAAGAGCACCACTAACCAGAGTAAGTGGGGTGAGGGTGGGAAGGAAATCAGGGATGGGGTGTGAGGTAACTATAGTTCCCATCCCCATGGGCACATAGGGACACCCCTCAGGTTCTTCCAGCAATGTCTAGGGCAAGAGGCCTAGTGTCTACAGGATCTAGATGCTCTATAATTTTGGCCTGGCTTTAGATGTGACCTTCTTTACATTCATAGCCAGGTGACTTTTGGGTTAGGGATACTTGGCCAGGAGTCATGGCAATACAGTTATCCTGGAAAAGCTTCCTTTTAAAAGCCTCTTTTAAAAGGCTTAATTTGTGTTTCAAATAGAACACATCTGTCTTCAGATTCTAGTATTTTTTACTTTGTTCCTGCAAAATGTGATTTCTATAGCTTCAATACTTGAAAACACAAATTCTAGCCCTGTAGACTCAAACCAGTATAGAATTAAAGAAACCTAAGATGTGTTTGCCTTTGTAAAGTGTATATGGCTAAAATTTGCATTGCCCTTATTCCATAAAGGCTCTCTGAACCTCTAGGCTCCGCCTGTTTTCCCAACTCTAACTTACAAAGCAATGACCATCTATGTTTTGACCTTGTCATAATGTCCAATTTCCTTTGGGTTAAATGCTTTACATTTATTGCTTATAATCCACTCCCATTTAATATTAATCACCCAATGAAGTAGAAAATAGAATGTATCTCATTATACAGAAGAGGAAATGGAAGCATAGGGACCAAGACACAGCTAAAGAATCACAGAGTGGAGCCCCAAGGCCTTTCCTTAATCACCACTTGGTGCTATTTCTTCTGCCCTCTCCATTGGCCTTGCTCAGTCATTCCTTGGGCCTAACCCTAGGGACACACAGTTGTTACTCAGTGAGCTTTGGTTGTATGGCCAGTTGATAGTTGATAAAAATGAGTAACAAGTTTCCTTTCTAAGCACCATCATCAAACATTTTAAGAGTGCACCACCTGCCATCACAGTGATCAATGAGGGCAGACTGGCTTAGACCCTACAGGAGTGGCGTGCCTGCCTGCCTACCTGCAGAGTACCCACCTGGTCTCTTCCACAATCATTTCACATGTTTTCACCAATGCTAGAGCCCTTGAAGTTCACAGCAGGCTCTTTCCTCAGCAGTCCCAGCCTCCCTGATATTCTGACAAGCAATTTGATTGATCTTTAGGCTTTCATGTTGGCCCTGTCTGAGGTAAGGATGTTTGAAAGCAAGTTAGAGTCTGCAGTTGCTTTTTATCGAACATGAGAGAGCCATTGGAACTGTGTTTTTAATTAAAATTGCACAGGCTGGCCAACGAAGTAGAGGGTTCAAACAGCCTGGCTTAGGGATCCATGGTTCCTGACTTTCAGCTTGGTGGGGTTCCATTCAGCTTTTTGGGCTTTGGGAGTTAAAAGCACCAGCTCCCCTTCACCAGGCTTCCCTGTGCCAGAAATTCCCTTTCCAGTCCCAAATCACCTAACTGTGTTTGTGCCTTCATAACCTTTATCGATATTTCATTAACAAGTGTAAAAATCCTTCCGAATGATGTTCCTGTGCTTTGGAGAAACTCAGGGAGCATCCTACAGGGATTCCAACACACTAACTGCTCTCTAAATTTAGAGTTGCCTCCCACAGTTTCTTTTTTCCACTATAAAGTGAGTTGTGTTGCAGCCCATAATTTTCCTTTAGCCCGGAGTAGCTTCTCTGCCTCCATCTCTGGTCCTCCCTTCGTTCACATTCCCGGATCTTCCTGACTCCTTCATATTGTTTCCTCAAAACCTGTTTTGGAACTCTCTGCCAAGTACTCTATCATGTATTCATAGTAGTATTTATGCGAAGAAAATGTGATTAGATGGGCAGAAGGATGGACAGACAGATGGACAAGCAGGCAGAGATTAAGCAAAATGGAATGAAGTTTTGAGACAAGGTCATACAGCACAGGTTGGACTTGAACTCTGGACCTTCCTGCCTCAGCCTTCTTGGTGTCAGGATTATAGGCAGGCAACATCATGCTTGCCTCACTTTGTGAAAATTTTAAGAAATAAATGAAAACTTGGAAGCCCCAAAGGAAATGAAATATTTTCATTTCCAAGGAAGAGAAAAAATATTTTGTGTGTATTATGTTTTTCTTCCCATGGCCTTTTCCTTACTTCCTAGTAAAAGATGATCGAGATAACTTAGAGAGGGACTATCTGATGCTATAACTCTGTTGGTGCTTGGTGCCACTCATGTAGATGGGCCTGCTTAGAGCAGAGGGGATAAAAGAAGATGGAAGAAGCCACCGAGTTCCCTGAGCTCTCAGCTAGGACAAAGCCTGGCTCTTAGCACATGGCAGGTGGGCTGTCTATCATGTACAGCTCTGATTTCTCCCTTCAACTTTCTTAGCTCCTCCCTCCTCTGCCTCCACTTCACTGGGTACCAGCAGAAAGGAAGAGGAGGCTGGCACTATGGTCACTGGCATCTCACCAGCCCATCATTCTTGCAGTTGACCATTGAGGCTGGAGTGAATAGAATGGCCATGTGGGACTCCTGCTGTCCTCTGGCTCTTGGCTCAGCATTTCCTGAAGAGGAGAGCACAGAGCAGCCTCCTGGAACAGTGCATCCACCCCTCCCACTATCAATTTCCACTATAAATTAAGTTGGGGATGCACTCTGAGCAATGCTGTAGGCATTGCTGTTTCAGCCTGGGTATACATTAGCTGGGCTTCCCTTTAAAAAATATTTTATTTATTATTTTTATTTTATGTGTACAAGTGTATCGCCCGCATGTATGTGAGTGTACCTGTGTCGTGCAACTGCCGCAGAGGTCAGAAGAGAGCTTCGGATTCCCTTGGAACTGGAGTTAAGGATGGTTCATAGCTGCCATGTGGGTGTTCAGAATCGAACCTAGGTTCTCTGCAAGAGCTTGACAATTTCATACATGCATATAAGGGGTTTAGATCAAATCCATGACTGCTCCCTCCAACTCCTCCCATATCTCCCCATCACTTTTTTTCTGATAACTTCATGTACTCTTTCTTCTTCTTTGATTAATTTATTTATTTTTACAGGGATTTGGCTACTCTAACATTCCCCCATCTGAAGAGGTAACCCTAAAATATTTTAAGAATTAGATAAAAGCTCCCAAATATTTTCCATATTTTTGGCCTTTGGATCAGAGTAAGTTGCTAAGAGGCCCAAGGACATTGTGAGTTTTAGCCAAGAAATTGGCTACTTTTCTTTGGGGTCTTTTAACCCTAACTGCCTAGTGAATTCCTGCCTCCAATTCTTATTACACCAACCTCTGAAGAGGGAATTGGGAATCCCTATTGCCAATAGGGAATCGGGATGCAGACCGCTCTGGCTTCTTCCATGCTGAACAGGGACGCAGGGCAAGGCAATTGGAGTACCCCTTCAGTGGGTCTATCTAAAAGACTCTCAAATTGCATAACTCTTTATCTCAAGGAGGAAAAGAAAGTCCTTGAATCGTGAATAGGAGATGTGAAGGAGAAGTAAAGGCAAGAGTAATTAGCATTATATATGCTAGACAGGGAACTAGAAAAAAGTCAGAACAGGGCAATTTTCAAATGTTCATATGAGAGTCCATTGGAATTTCTTGACAAGGGCTTCCAAAAAAATATCTAATCATATAACTACTACAAGAATATATTTGGGTTTTAAAACTTAAAATTTAAGCATTGAAATAAAGCTGAAGCCTGTCTTGACCAGGTTTTCTTCCCACTCCTAATGATAACTGGTTTTACATTTCTTAGACATTATGTGAAAATATACAAAAGTGGTTTTGTTTCCCATTTTAAGAAGGAAATCATCATATTATGCAGCATTCATTAAGTCGTTTTTTTCTCTCATTAGCATTTCTTTTATTGTCTGTTTATATAGATTGACCTCATCTTTTGTCGCTGCTGCACACAGAATAGTGGTGGGTAGTGGCTTGTGCATAGCCACCTCCCTGACTTGTAGAAATTCAGGCCAATTACAGTGCTTTGCCACTAGAGACAACATAGCCATGAAGATCCCTGTGCCATCTCATTTGTGCAAGGGCGTGGCTGTTTCTTTGAGGCAGACAGCATACTAGACAGATATTAAGTTTTAATGCACACCAGCAAATTGTCCTTTAGAGGAGCCATTAAAGCAATTTATATTCCGTCCATCAGATAATGAAATACCATTACTATATCCTGAATAATACTCGGTCATTTAATATATTAAACATTTCATATTTAGCTTATCTTTACTATCTACATTTATTTAGTTACTCAATGAACTAGTTACATTATTCAACAAATGTGTCCTGAGTCTGCATCCTGTTTTATATAGAGGCAATGGGATCTTCAGGCAAGAATGGCTTGTAAAGATAACAGATTTGCAGGCAGCAACCAGCTTGGGTGATCTCAGTGCCAGGAAAACCCCTTCTGCCTGCTGTGGATGCCCCTAACAGGAGACCTCAGTTCCTAATCCTACAGAGCCATAGGCTGTCCCTGTAGAACTGCTGGTGTGGAAGGGGTCAAAACAATACTCATGCATGCCAAGATCATTCCTGAGAAGGGCTTGGCTGGTGGATTTGCAGGGTGTGGAGGATTGCCAACTGCAGACAAGGATAAGGACAAGACAGGCTTGCTTCATTCACTTCATAGCTTCCCTAGAATCAGCTGCATTCTACTACAGACTTGGTGGGATTTCAGTGTGCTTTGCCTAGAATTTTGAGAACAATTTAATGGGCAGTTATAAAGGGCTTAGTATAATAATAATAATAGTGATGGTAATAATGACACTAATGGTTCAGTGACTCAGCACTCCATTGATTGTTGAGTCATTTTGTGAGTCACTGAGAAATAATATGCCAGCTAAAATTTTAAGATGCTATTGATTATAGGTGCATCCTGGTTTAACAGATATAAAAGTGTACAAATAAAAAGTCCTAAATATTAAAAATATGGTAATAATTTAAGATATGGCAGTGATTCCCAACATAAAAGTATCTATTATGTGTAAGATATGCTAAAAATCTTCAACATTAGCTTATTTAATCTTACAAAAATGTTTGATACCTAGCTCTCTAATACAAACAAGCAAAACAAAACAGGCACCGTGCTCTGATTTGTAGTTGGCACTGGCCAATTACCACGGTGTAAATATTCCTAACCATTTTTGACCTCTCAGTATGAAGTCACTAAACTCAGAGTTGGGAAAAGAAGCAGACAATCAGTTCTTGTGAGCCAATGGCAGCTGCACCTGCCCCTCTGCCACACACTACTAGAAACAAGAATGAAGGGAGGTTTTGTCTCCTTTAAAACTTTACTTGGAATCAGCTGGATTCTACAACATGATAGAGATCTAATTGTTACTATTGTGCCACAGAGGAGATAACTAAGGCTTAGGGAAGTGACATACTTTGCTCAGGACTATGCATCTTGTAAGTAGCAGACTTGCCATATCACCACTGTATCCTTATACAATCTCTACTGATAGAGGCATGTGTGTAAGAACAACAGCCTGCTCCACTGAACAATCAAGTTCACCTGACCTCTAAATCCCACCATGTGGGTCTGGAGCATCTGTGAGGATCATGGGAACAATTGAGCTGCTTCCATTGAGTCTCTGCCCTCTTTCCCTCATGGATATAATTATTGTTTTACTTCAGTGCAGCAAGTGTCTATGAGACCTTTCCAACAGGTAAAGTATTGTCTAAGGCATCATCTACTTGACTTCCCAAGGGCATGGGAAGGCACCCCTCCCTTCTGCTTCCCACTAGAAGGAGAAAAATTGCTTAATATATATTGGAACTGTCAGAAGCACATGAAATCACCTATGAAAAATATGAAGCTTAAATCAGGACTCTGTTTGTATTGAGATGGAATAATAGATCATTTTTATTCAAGGAAGAAAATTAAAATCCATTACCATACACTCTTCTCCTTTCTTCCAAACATTTTAATTAAACTCTGTAGTAGAAATTAGAATGAAGCAGCATCTCCGACTTTTCGCATTATCTATCCCCTTGATACTCGCTGGAGATTAGGCTGATTGGATCTTTCCAGTCAGGAAAAGCATTGTGAAGTTTGTGTTGTACCTGAAAAGATGTTATCATTCATGGGATGATGACTCAAGTGTGGAACACTCTAGAGGATCCAGACTTTGCAAATTTCCTGTTGTGGGATGGAAATGGCTATATCTGTGCACCTGCTGCTTCTTGGATCTGGTACTCTGCTCCCAAGGAGTGGATTATATCCAGATGGGGTCTGTCACTGACTACACCAATAGCATGCAGCATGTTTAATTTATTTCTTTGCAGCCATGCCTCATGTCCTTTTGCTGTCCCTGGCTATTCCCCACATAGCCTAGAGGCAGGTGTCAAGTTCTCATTGGCCTGATCAGCTTGTAAGAACACCACCAGCACACCAGGGCATGACTGCCTGGGCAGCTGCCAGATGGGAACTCTTGAATGAAAATGTTCATACACTGAAATGGTGCCAAGTAGCAGTCATCTTGCAAAACCAACATAGCTTTGGAGACACAGCGTCCCTGATGAGTGAGAGGCAGGGTGGCATTTGCAGAACCCCAGCTGCTGCAGATGGTGGCATTAACTTGCCTGGCTTTGGTGACAGTCTTCTGAGTGGATCACTGAACCTTAATATAAATTTGGCTTTTTGTCTCTACTGTGCTGTGCTGATAAACCGTGGTCTTAGGCCTCAGCTGCAGCTGTACATTTCTAAAGACAGTCTATTCCAGTTCTACTAGCAAGAAAGTATTAAATCACATGGCCATGCAGTTCATTTCCAAACTAGAAATTCAACTTCAGTTGGAGGCTGGCCTAGCAGGAGAACAAAGGCCACACAAAAAGTTTCAGAGAAGAGCCTCTGGATCTGTCAGTGGCTGTGGACACTTTCAACAATGTAGGCTTGCAAGGAGGCTGGGTGGAAAGGGAAACATTGGGTTGCTCTTCCGGTTATTTAGAGTATAGAGACAGAGAGCTGAGTTAAGAACAAAAAGGGTAGGATGAGCTTGCTGCTCTTCTGAGACGCTGTGACACCAGCTCAGTCCTGAGTACAAAGAGGACTGATTATCTGCTCTGCTTCTCTCCTGGTTCCATCTTTTCTTTGGAAAAATGCATGAGGTATTTGTCTCTTAACCGCCTCCCAACCTCTTGACCTTACAAAGTGGGTGCTTGTGTTTGTGCCCAGCGCCAAGCTAAAAGTGCTCATAGATACACAGTGCTAAGGACTTCTGCTCTTGAGAAGCTCAGGTAATGAAATATGCACATATAGTAAGGGGCAGGGCACTTCTGAAAATGACCTCGTTTGCTCACTGTGACAAGTGGCAGGGTGTGACCAGCTTTTCTTCTTTATCACTTCCTCCTTCTGCTCCAACTCTGTAGAGGGAAGAGGGAAATTTAGGTGGCAACACTAGGCAGGATCCGGAGAATTGCAGGAAATTGAATAGTAAGAGCTACGATGGCTTGGCTGGCCCACTCTTCAAAACTGGTACTGCAGTCTTCAGTCAGGCATCGGTGGACTCTGCCAAAGCAGCTCCTTCCTTCGCCATGTCAGGTTCTACCTGCCTCCCAACTCCCACGCCCTTCCTGTTCTATACTGTTCAGCTGCCATCCACTGAGCTGCAATATGGGTACTCCATGGCTCTTCAGGGAAAGAAAGTGCCATCCAGAAGGTGGTAGAGTATCAGTGTCAACTCCCTGGGTATGCCCACATTTGGAGCCTGTGCTCCCTTTCTCTTGGAGTTTTGCACATTGTGGGTTTTCTTGACATGGGGAGAGACTGATGCCCAAACACCCAAAGGGCACATCTGGGACTTTCCTACTCCAGCCTCTTAGCATCCATGAGACCTCAGGACAGAGCAGCTCGTATTCCCGAGAGCTGTGCCTTGTAGGCTGGGTCCTGGGATTTCACTAGTAGAGCAATCCACACTACCGATGGGCCCTGGGAATGGCATTTCTTCCCGACTAAACCGCTTATTTCAGCTCGTTGTCCTGTGAAACAGCATGCTTGGAGAACCAAGAGACTTGATGTTGGTTTTGTGAAAATAGTATCACTACTCATGTAAGCAATTCCTGCATTTGGAAAGGTTAAAGAGACGAAATTTTGGATACATTCTTGGAGGAAATATATTGAAATGAGTGTATTACAAAGCTTCAGAGGAAGAATGCTATTGAGGTGGGTCATAGAGATGAGCTCTTAGGCGCTGCCGGAGTAGAAACCTAGGAAAGAAGAGTGTTGTCTTACTATTTTATTTACTATTTTAAAATTTTACGTGTATGAGTGTATTGCCTGCATGTATGTAAGTGCACCTGTGTTGTGCAGTGCTGTGGAGATCAGAGGAGGGCATTGGATTCCCCTGGAGCTGGAGTTACAGACGGTTGTTAGCTGCCATGTGGGTGCTGGGAATTGAACCTGGGTCTTCTGCAAGAGCAGTCAGTGTTCTTAACCACTGAGCCATCGCTCCAGCCCCAAGAAAGAGTAGTTTTATCTGATTATATGGGACAGAGGTAAAAGCAGCAGTGCTTTACTGCCAAGATGGATGGCAGGGATGATGAGAAAAAAGCCAAGGGTGTATTGCAGTAGGCTTGATGAATGTCATCCCAAAATCTAACTCAATATTTGAATGCTATAAATTGTGTTAAGAAATATAAGGCCAAATAAACCTTTGGGACTGTGTGTGACGGATTTAGGACAACTGAGTTTAAACTGTGGCTGATGAAATGGATGGGGGTATATAGTGGTATTAGTAATTTGACAAAACCCTAATAAATCAGTCATGAACCTGCTTTGTCTGAGAAAATCTTACTAGAGCACATGGCCCAAGCCTGGCTGAAATCTGTGGCTCACATGGAACCTGAAGGTGGAGCTCTTTGGACTCATGGTTTTGCTTTCAGGCGTGTGTGAGGTGATTCAAGGAACACATAGTTTCCTGCTGTCAACATCACATCTGCATGTCTGCTACGTAGCATGCTAATATTACCCAGGTATCCTGTTTCGTCAGTCTCACCCATCACTTAGTTGCCATCCGAGATGCAAAAGTTTCATCACTCACATGAGGACGTTTGTGTACATTCAGTTTTCAAATGTTTCACGAAGTTGTACTGCATTTAGAACTTTAATCCCAAGACTTACACCAGCAGAGAAGGACACCCATGCTCAGCAGAAGGTCCCACAAAATATCCATGACAGGAACATTTGCAGTTGCCCCAAATTTGAGATATCAATCATAACAACAATCATAAAGAGTAGAAGGAATAAATAGTGTTATAGTCATATGATGGAATTCTATGCAGCCATGAAAATGATTTAGCTATAGCTAGGCGGGAAAATGGATGATTCTTATAAAGATCATTTTGAGTAAAAGGGGAAGAGACCAGGGGGAATAACCATGAATTTTACTTTTATAAGAGTCTAGCTCTGGGGCTGGAGAGATGACTCAGTGGTTAAGAAGCACTGGCTGCTCTTACAGAGAACCTGGGTTCAATTCACAGCACCCACATGGCAGCTAACAACCATCTATAACTCCAGTTCTAGCGGAATTCAACTCCCTCTTCTGACCTCCCATGGGCATTGCATGACAAGGGTGTCACACACATGAGACAATAAACTCATACACATAAAATATAAATAATAAATAAATGTTAAAAACAAGGAAAAGTCAATTGTAACTGAGACAAAACTAATGAGGTGGCTTTCAGGAAGCCTGGAGAGATGACGGAAATGGGGCTCCATTTCTTAATCTCTGCTCATGTTGTGATAGCTCATTGAGATATACACCAACGAACTGTGCACTATTATTGCTCTATGCCTTGCATTTACCTTAGAGGCTTAAAAACCAAGGAATGGGGAGATGGCTCATTGGTAAAAGCACTTTCTATGCAAGCATAAGGACCTGAATTCTAATCCTCGGAGCCCACATAAAGCCCTTGATACTTATACACATTGGTAATCCCAGTACTCCTGTGGTGAGATGGGAGATGGAGACAGAAGAATCTCTGGATGCTTGTGGATCAGCTAGCCTGGTACACAATGCTTAGCAAGAGACCCTGTCTCAAATGAGGTGGAGGTGAGGAGTGGCAAGTGAGTGAGATTGTCCTGTGACTTCCACACCTGTGCCATGTCCACACCTGTGTACCCATCCTCACACATAGAGAGAGAGAGAGAGAGAGAGAATTTAAAAATGGCAAGGGCATTAAGGCCCTGGAAGAAGTGGTTAATGGGGACAATAACCAGTTTCCATTCAGTTCAGATGCCGCCCACACAAAACTCTCCTGGTTAAAACAAAATTCAAGTGAGTGTCTCCTCTGAGCTGCTGTCACTCTCAGCTCATGGCCCCATTTCAGTATGTGTCATAATTTATTTGCACCACTAACGCCTTACAAGTCATTTTTCCCCACTGGATTTAATGTCCAGGAATCATGATGGGCTCATCTGTATACCCTTAAGGTACCTAACGTACAAACCAGTACATGTTCAGGAAGCATTTGTAGACTCAGATTGCACCCTCTGCCACAAGTTGTTCACATTGTGCTAATTCAGATAGCTGACATTTTATGACCATGGACTTGTGACTTTAAAGGTGGATCCAGTAAGCACAGAATGTGTTAGATAATTTTGCACCTTACCTGCATCTTAGAAAGTCATTTTCCCCCACAAATAGAACTTGACATCTGTTATGTACTAGGCTCTTGGTTTATGAAAAGACAATATCCACAATTAGGACATCCCCCCTCCTCCAGTTAAATAACAAATGAGAGTGCCAGGGCAACCCAAGTTTTCTCAGAAAAAACATACAAAAGGATGGATTACAGGAAGAAAGAGTGAAAGGGTAATTTTCTGTTTTGAGAACAGAAGATAAGTGAGCAGAAAAAGGTCATCCATCTATTATTACATCAACTTGCTAGAGTCACTGCTGTCGCCATCTTGTTTAGCTATGTGTAGCTGTAGGAGAGATCAGTTTGCAAGCAGGTCAGGTCAGGTCAGGGTCTCTAAGCTCTGCTCAGGAGTGCCGGTCCCTGCAACCTCCACCATGGTTCCATGGGACTCAGTACCCTATGACATGGGCACTGTGGATCCAGCATCCTGTGGACTCACTCACTAAAGCCCTCTGGGCTGCCCTGTGCAGTGGCAGTCTGGGACTTGGTAGAGATTTGCTGTCTCTCACCTTCTGAGAACACTCCCCACAGTCCATCACATTGTTCAGAAAGCAAACAAGAAACAGGGCTTAGACCCAAAATTACTCTGCTGAAAGGCAAAAATAAAAGTGACTCATCCATCTGATGGTCTCAGAGAGACAACCTGTGTAGTTTGATCAAACCAGGGCTGTGCTACACAACACTGTTGACACTTGGGGCTGGTAATTCTTTGCTTTGGAGAAGTGACTGGCGTAGTATGGGAGGATTAGCAGCTTTCTGGCCTATGGGACACGCTTCATCAGGCCTTTAAGGGGTGACAACCCCAAGTGTCTCCTGAGAGTGCCAATGACTCAGGGAAGGCCAAATCCCCAGCTAAGACCAGTGCCTCTGAGAGACCATGATCACAGGTTTCCAACCAGTGATCTGATGCAAATGCCCACTGCAATTTGGTTAATAAATGTTCATTGTAGTAATTTAATATTAGCTGATGTTAATTTAATAATTATTAATATGTTGTTACAGATTAACACATTTCCCTTCTTGGGGAAAAGTGGGGGGAATTGTGAAGGCTAACAGGAAAGGAAGGGCCTGAGGGGTTGTGTGAGATGGGGACCCTCACAGACCTTGCCTTTGCTGCCTGGTGAATCTCAGAGGCTCACACTCAGTTAGTTTAGACAAACTTATTTTAGGATGGGAATTAAGGCTTTATATGTCACCTGCTCACTGATGAGAAAAAAGGTTGGTATGGCACAGAGGCTAGATAAGATGAAGAGTTAGAAAACCTGTTCAAATCTTGCTTCCTCCTCTTATTAGATGTGTGCATCCACAAGATACCTGATTTCTTTTTTTTCTTATTTTTATCTATTGTTTTCTTTTTTCTAAAAATTATTTTATTTATTATTTTTATTTTATGTGTACGAGTGTATTGCCTGCATGTATATGAATGTACCCGTGTTGTGCAATTCCGCAGAGGTCAGAAGAGGGCTTCGGGTTCCCCTGGAACTGGAGTTAAGGATGGTTCGTAGCCACCATGTGGGTGCTGGGAATCGAACCCAGGTCCTCTGCAAGAGCAGTCAGTGCTCTTAACTGCTGAGCCATTTCTCCAGCCCCTTAATTGTTTTCTTGACATGGTCTTCCTAGTCACAGCGTGCTTGGAAGTCACAATGTGAACCAGGGTGGCCTTGATCTCATAGAGCTCCATCTGCCTCTGCCTCCAGAGGGCTGAGATTAAAGATGCATGCCACCACACCCGGCATGATACTTGATTTTTTAAGCTTGGTTTTTGTCAACCACCAAGGGATCCTCTCACATACCTCATCGCATACTTGCGGGATGACATGGTCAAGTGAGGCTGGCATGTGGGGAGGGGTCAGCAGTGGCTAAGATGTGTGTGACTTGCTGAGATTGCCCAATTCCGTCCTTCCTGGTTCTGCCCCTGTAACTGACCATGACTCCCTCAGGGAGTCATCACCATTAAGAGACAGATTTTTCTAGTTCTGTGAGAGAATTGAGCCAGGGTAGTCTCAAGTTCACACCAGAAAAAACAAAACTTAAGTAAAATAGCAACCTCAAAGATGGTGAGTTAACGGTAAGACTTTTTAAACAATCATGGCACTGAAGAGATGGCTTAGTGGGTAAGAGTGCATGCTGCTCTTGTAGAGGACCTGAGTTTGGTTCTCCACACCCATGTCAGGTTAGAACCACCTGTAAGTCAGGCTCCAGGGGGATCTGATGGTCTCTTCTGTTCCCCATGGTACCTTTAGAGGAACTGAGTTTGATTCGTGGCACTCATGTCAGATTAGAACCACCTGTAACTCCAGCTCCAGGGGAATCTGACGGCTTCTTCTGTCCTCCATGGGGCACCCACACTCACGTACACATACATACACTCAGACAGACAGACAGACAGACAGACAGACACACACACACACACACACTCATACACATGTCACTAAGAATAATAAAGTAAATCTTTTAAAAACATCAGAGATCTTTGATCATTGGAAACTGAAAAATGAAATTGCTATGGTTTGGATATGCAGTGTCTCCCTCAAAAAGCTCATGCATTGAACACTTGGTCCACAGCTAGTGGCACTATTTTGAGAGGCTCTATAAATATTAGGAGGTGGAGGGGTCTATGTGGTGGAATGAGGTCACTGAGGTTTGTACTTTGGGGTGATATCTTGTCCAGGGCTCTCTCTGTCTCTCTTATTTCAGTCCCCATGATGGGAGCAGCTCTGCTTTGCCACACACTCTCTGCCTTGATGAATTAAACCTAGGAAATAAATCCTTCCTCCTTTTAAGCTGTTTACATCAGACATTCTGTCATAGTGGCAAAAGCTGACACACATAGAAATTAGCTCCCATCAGCAGGTGCTCCGGAGGCAACATGATATTGCTTGTTTCTCATCTAAGAAAAGAGAAGAAAGTATAACCTCCCTTCCCGTGTTTAATCTTATAGGCTTCTTTTTCTGTTCACTCCTCATCCCTTTCCCCCATGCAGCCATTTATCCTTAGGAGAGGTCTCCTGCTCTGGGAATTGCTTGCTTGCACAATAACTGCTACTTCTTCAGAAGTCTGTGGCAGAGCAGAGAGTACAGGACTGAGCTGATGAGGCACAGTAGCAGGACTGGTTGTGCAATTCCAAGACCAAAATAATCAGGATAAATCACGTCTTCTGTCTTTTACTTCCACCAAGAGGACTGACAAATTCAAAAGTTAGTGAATTTATGTATTCTACAAAAGTGTAAAGATTCCCAAACGGAATAAATGAGTTCACCCTCTGAATTAAGCCCCTGTAACCTGCCACAATAAACACAATTTGATGAAGTGGAAAAGACAAGTTCTACAACTCCATCAACATACATCCACCTACAAATACCTCTGTAAGGAGTCTCTTTTTTTTAACTTTAGAAATCCAGCTAACTTTATTTAAATTGAAAAACATTTCTGAAAACTGCACTTAGCATCAAGTCCCTTTTGTTATAAATACCACCATAAGTATTTCTTTAAAAAAATTTTTAATAACCACATGATTAGAAGAAACATTTCATTACAGCTTTAACATATTCAGTAACACACTCCAGAGCAAGAGTACATCTCTTTCACAAGTGGCTGCAAGTTTCTAGGTTCACAGCTGAATTAACACAGTCATACTATATTGAACTCGTATAAGCCCTGTAAGACATAAAATTGAATGAGTTTTTAACCTTTAAAAAAGTTCTCCATTTCATTTTAGAATATATTTTTCCTTGCAGAAAGACTCATTGTTTTTGCTGCTAACACTGAGATGTTGGCGTATGCATCTCTACTCTGTATGTATCTGATTATTGCTAGTCATAATCGATTGTACTTGGACCCTTGGCACCTGTGTATGTCTATAAAGTCATCAGGTAGATTTCAATGGTAATGTTTATCACCTCTACTAATTAGCATGATGTAAATTTCCATGCTTCCTCCTCAAATATAATACATTAAAAATTGTTGATTTGTTTATTTGGGTGTGTATATCACACAGAACATCCCAAACCATCTTATTCAACTATACACCCACTTCCCAGATGGCACCCTCCCAAAGCCTCCCTCCCCCCACTAGAGCCCTTATACTCTGATATCCCTAC
>NW_008345602.1:3035708-3036411 GCF_000622305.1 Nannospalax galili | reverse complement strand
ATACTTTCCTTTTGGGTATTTAAGGCCATACAGTTGGCCCAGATAAACCAACTAATTTTTACTCTTAAGGTCATTTGAGGTTCTGTTCCTCAGGGATCACATGGGCTTGTGAGGAGCCCCTGGCTCCTTTCTTTCACCAGTTCTGCCTATGTGAAGATAAGTCAAAGGTCCTGCGTGACCATGGCTGGCTTTACTTGGAAGCATGGAGGAAATGATTCCTCTGTGTTGACCCTCCTCTTTGTAGACTGCACACCGGTTCAAGCCCATCTCATGGGGTCTCCTCAGCCTCCTTAATCAAGAGGACAGGCGACCCACCACAATTACAGAACATTTTGAGAGATGCTCATAGTCCCCTGGAACTAGTCAACCTAGGAGGGCAAGGAGCAAAAACTGCCCTTTATGTCCCTCTGACCAAATTATTATAGGCCTCAAAGTATATATGTTAAACATCTAATAATGTGAGTTCCACCAGTCTGGTACTTTTAATTACTGTATGTCATGTAGATAAATCTTGGGCAAAGACCAATTGTTCTCAGATAAACCTTACCTAGAGATATATTTCTTGATCTGTTAAGTATAATTTGTCAGTAGGTTGTTGGAGCAATATGGTTCCCTCTGGTTTTTAAAACTAGCTAGGCATTATTTATCTCCCACATTGTCTCACCCCTCCATCATGGTTTCCCCAATTAAGGTACCCCAATTT
>NW_008345602.1:3034815-3035122 GCF_000622305.1 Nannospalax galili | reverse complement strand
CAGCAGTGGATGAGTATTCCCCTTTCCCCACATCCTCTCCAACATTTGGTAGCATTTTTTCTCTTGATCTTAGCCATTCTGGGGTAAGGTGAAATCTTAAAGTGGTTTTAATATGCATTTCCCTAATTATTAGTGATGTTGACCATCTTTCAAGATGCTTCTTAGCCATCTTTATTTCTTCTTTTGAGAACTCTCTGTTCAGTTCCTTAGCCCATCTTATAATTGGGTTACTTCCTTTCTTGATTCTTTGTTTTTTGAGTTCGTTATATATTCTGGATGTTAAACCTCTGTCAGATGTGTCGCTGGT
>NW_008345602.1:3034296-3034800 GCF_000622305.1 Nannospalax galili | reverse complement strand
TTTTTTCCCATTCTGTGGGTTTTCTGTTCACTTCCCTGGTTGCCTCCTTTGATGTACAGAAGGTTTTTAGTTTAATGAGGTCTGATTTGTTAATTCTTGCCCTTGTTTCCTGAGCAATTGATGTCCGTTTTAGAAAATCCTTTCCTACGCCTATATCTTGTAGGTTTTTGTCAATGTTTTCTTCTAATAGTTTCAGGCATTACATTGAGGTCTCTGATCCATTTGGAATTGACTTTTGTGCAAGGTGAAAGATAGGGGTTCAGTTTCATTCTCCTACAGGTGGAGATCCAGTTTTGCCAGCACCATTTGCTGAACATGCTGTCTTTGCTCCAGTGAATATTCTTGGCCCCTTTGTCAAATATCAGGTAGCTGAAATTACATTTACTCATATTTGAGTTTCAATTTTGTTCCATTGATCTATGGGTCTATTTCTGTGCCAGTACCATGTTGTTTTTATGACTGTAGCTCTGTAATAACAGCTTAAAATCTGGTATAGTAATCCCA
>NW_008345602.1:3033421-3034035 GCF_000622305.1 Nannospalax galili | reverse complement strand
AGAGCTCTTTAATGTCTTTGGTCAGGTTTATTCTGAGATTTTTTTTTTTTCGCAGCTATTGTGAAGGGTAGTGTTTCCATGTGCACTTTCTCTGCTTGTTATTGGTATATAGAAAAGCTACAGACTCTTGTAGGTTAATTTTGTAACCTGCCACTTTATTGAACATGTTAATAATTTCTAGTTTTCTGGTGGAATTTTTGGTGTCTCAGATATAATATATCATATGCAAAAAGGGATAATTTGACCTCTTCTTTTCCAATTAGTACTCCTTTAATTTCCTGCTCTTGTCTTATTGCTCTTGCAAGAGTTTCAAGTACTATGTTAAAAAGAAGTGGAGATAGTGGACAGCCTTGTCTTGTTCCTTGTTTCAATGGGAATGCTTCCAGTTTTTCTCTATTTAGAATGATGTTGGCTGTGGGTTTGTTGTATATGGCTTTAATTATGTTGAGGTATGTTCCCTCAAGTCCAATTCCCTCTAGGACTTTGAACATAAATGCATGTTGAATTTTGTCAAAGGCCTTCTCTGCATCTATTGAGAGGACCATCTGGTTCTTGTCTTACATCCGATTTATATGATTTATGATGTTTATTGACTTATGTATATTGAACCATCC
>NW_008345602.1:3023369-3032959 GCF_000622305.1 Nannospalax galili | reverse complement strand
TATTCCCTTATAATGTTCTGTATCTTTCTGGTGTCTGTTGTGATGTTTCCCCTTTCATCTCTGATTTTGTTTATTTGGAGGTACTCTTTCTTTCTTTTGGTTAACGGGGCTAGCGGTCTGTCAGTCTTATTTGTCTTTTCAAAGAATTGGCTCTTGGATTCATTGATTCCTTGTATTGTTTTCTTTGTTTTGATTTCATTAATTTCTGCCCTGATTTTTGTTATTTCTTCTTGTCTGCTGGGTTTGGGTTTTATTTATTGTTGCTTTTCAGGTGTCTTGAGTTGCAATGTTAACTCATTTATTTGTGTTCTTTCTGATTTTTTGATGTAGGCACTTAGAGCTATAAGCTTCCCTCTAAGGACAGCTTTCAGTGTGTCCCAGAGGTTTTGTTGTGTTGTATTGTCCGTCCATTTGATATATGGTATTGTTTAATTCAGATGTCTCTCTGTTAACTCTCTGCCCTCTTGACCTATATAATGGAGACAGTGAGGTATTGAAGTCCCCTACTATTAATGAGTTGGGATTAATCTGGGTCTTAAAGTCGTGTAGTATTGTTTTTATGAAGTTGTGTGCACCAGAGTTTGGTGAATACATGTTCATAATTGTAATATCTTCTTGATTTATTGCTTTTTTGATCAGAATGAAGTTGCCCTCTTTATCTCTCCTGATTAGTTTTAGTTTAAAGTCCATTTTGTCAGATATTAGGATTGCTATGCCTGCTTTTTCTTAGTATCATTTTGTTTGGAATATTATTTTTCCATCCTTTCACCTTAAGGTAGTGCCTGTCCTTGAAAGTGAGATGAGTTTCTTGCCAACAACAAAAAGATGGGTTCTGTTTCTTAATCCATTCATATAGTCTGTGTCTTTTGACTGGGGAGTTCAGTCCATTAATGTTTAAAGTTATTAATGAAAGATGAATATTGAATCCTGTCATTTTTTTTTCTGTTTACATTCTTGATATAGCTGTACTTTTCCACAGTTATACCTTCATTGAATTTCTTCCTGCAACCCCTTGGGTATAGTCATTCCTTTCTTCAGCTCTTTGTATTGCTTCCAGAGCTCTGTGAAGGGCTGGTTTTGTGGACATGAGTTCCTTCAGCCTATTCATGTCATAGAAGATTTTCCTTTCCCCTTCAACTATAATAGACATTTTGGCTGGGTATAGTAATCTGGGTTGGCATCTGTGGTCATTTAACACTGGTAATACTTTGGTCCAGGCTCTTCTGGCTTTCATAGTTTTCACTGAAAAGTCAGCTGTAATCCTAATGGATTTTCCTTTATATGTGACTTGTTGTTTCTCTTTTGCAGCCTTCAGTATTTTCTCTTTGTTTTGTACATTTAGTGTTTTTACTATGATGTGCCGTGGAGAGTTTCTTTTGTGGTCCTGTATGTTTGGTGTTCTATATGCTTCTTGTATTTTTATGGCATATCTTTTTTTAATTTTGGGAAATTTTCTTCCATGATTCTTTTGAAGATCTGGTCCATGCCATTATCTTGGGATTCTTCTCCTTCCTGTATGCCTATGATTCATAAGTTTGGTCTTTTGATGGTGCCACACAATTCCTGCATATTCCATTCTTGTGATTTCTTAAATTTTTCATAATCTTTGCTTGAGTGGTCTAGTTCGTCCACTTTATCTTCCAGTCTTGATACTCTGTTTTCCATTTCATTCATCCTGTTGATGAGTCTTTCTCCTGTCATTTCTAATTGGCGTACTGAGTGTTTCACTTCCTTCTTCCTTTCAGCCTGAGTATTCTTCAATATTTCTAGCTCTTTTCTGAATTCATTCAGAAGTTTATCCCTATTTTCCTTCAGTTCTTTGATTTCTTTGTGTGTTCTTTAAATTCACTGAATTCTTTTATCATATTCATCATTGTTCTTTTGAGATCCATGTCCTGCATTGTCTCCAGAGGGTTCTCATTGTACTCCTCTAGAGGACTATTGGTATTTGGTGGGGATATGTTATTTTGGTTTTTCATGTTATGTTTTCTCTGTGATTTTCACATGTGAATTTCTATTGTAGTTTCTGATTCTTGTGTGAGGCTCAAGCCTTCAAGTTTAGGTCTGCTTCTTTTTGTGAACTTTATGTGTCTTTGTGGTTTACTTTTTGGGCATGAAAACCTGGTTTCTCTAAGCTTCTGGTTCTCTCTTTTGATTTTATGTTGGCATGACCAGATTGCTTTTGTCTTCAGGAGTTCCCACATAGGCCCAAGTCAGATGAGGATCAGATTCTTTCAGGCTTTCTTCTAAGGTCTGGATCCCTCCAGGAAAGATTTTGGCCTCAGGAATTTGGGGCTTGGGCTGGCCTTGGAGCAGGGCCCAGGAAAGATGCTGATCTAGGGCACCTGGTGGCCGTGCCACCCAGAGATTCAAAGGGAGATGGGGATGGGAAGAGGCCCCGAGGACTCCTGGGGACTGCACTGAGGAACTGTGTTGGTCTGGATGCAAAGGATCAGGAAGCGGAAAGGTCAGCCCCGGTGTCCAGGAAAGAGGCTGGCTGGTTGTGCAGCCCAGGGAAGCAGAGGGAGGTAAGGGCAGGACCAGGCCCTGAGGGCTCCCAGGAGAGAGGTAGTGCTCCTGGGGACCCCAGAAGGAACTGGGTTGGTCTGGATGCAAAGGATCAGGAAGCAGTGGTGGTCCCCTGGTAGCTGGGGCACCAAGACAAGGAATGGGACAGAACCCAGGGTAGGAGGAGAGACGGGTGGGGTAAATGGAAGGGTGAATGAGGCTGGGGGAGTCAAGGCATGGAGGGTGCCATCGACTTACCCTGGAGAGAGAGGCCTGTGGGTTGGAGAGAGGACTGCCAGTCATGCAGGCCCAGGGAAGCAGAGGGAGGCGAGCCACAGTAAGTATTTCTAAGGCTGAAATATAAATGCTAACAAGATCAGTTTTGACTTTGAATTTCATTCTTTAAGCAATTTGTACAGGATGGAGAGAGAAAATAGGTTATTTACAGAAAATATCTACATATGTACTCAGGTGCAAATTTGGTGATAGAAAAGATTTCAGAACATGACATGTTAGCATCTGAAAAGCAGTTCTCAAAGGCTAAGTTTTCTCAGATTTTATCAAGGCCTAAGATTTTCTTCATCTTCAATCTTGGGAGTCAAATAGTACTTTAAATGTCCCATGTCAGCAATTTTATACTCTACAACAAGGGGAACATCTGTTGACATACTGAGTGTTACTGCAGGAGACAGTGGAATGGTTTTTGTAAAAGAATTCAGGTGCCTCAGTGCAAAAGTTAGCTCAACTGGCTCATTCATCTCTACGGTAACAACTTCTTCCTCTTTATCAACAGTACTTGTTTGTGACAATGTAGTGTTTCCATATCCAAGTTCTCTACTTGTAGAAAACTTCACCCCATCTTTTGCACAGTGTATGACAACAGCGTCTCCTGTGTGACTAAGGTCTCAGCATATATGGGAAAATTCACCAGAAGGCACCTTTACTACATAGTTATACTCCTCTTCTGAATCCCAAGTTGCTTAATATCTAAATTTATCAACTTTATTTCATAATCTGAAACTTTCTCTTGATTTGGTGGTTCAAATACTAGGGCCAGGGTATCTGCATCATCTACAGCCCTTGGTGGAATGGTGTCTTTATTGCCAACACATTTTAGTATTTTGGACATGCTGGTGAGGTTGACCCTAAGGCCAGGCTGCAGTCTCAACATACCTGTGGATCAGAGTGCAGCATGAACTGCACCAACCAGATGGGCAATGAGTCTATGCTCTGCATGTTGGAGCTGATGTCCCAGCTCTTGAGGTCTTCAAGACATCTTGACTTAAAGGTCTTAAGGAACAGAGTTAGTCTAAGGATCCACGAGTTAGTACTCGTGTATCTAGATGATGTAAATGGTACAAAAAAGTAATGAGGGAATTGCCAGCTGGATTTTCAAAAAGATCATTAGAGTTGAGGAAGCTGCCTAGGTTTTAATTATATTGAATGTAAAACTGTTACATTCATCATTAAGCCCAGAAAAAGGAAGCCTGACACCTACCAGAATGAATTTCCAGAAATGTACATGCACATTTCCTTCCCTACCCTTGAGTGCTGAGATGAAAGCCCATCATTACATTTTATTAGACTATGAGCCAACTTTTTCTTTTCCACAAGAACTATGAAAAAAATAATGGTCTTCCATTTTTTTCAGGCCCCAAATGGTTTGATGTCCTAAGAATGAGTCTTTGAATGACATTTTAAATATTTACCTGCTCTCAGAATGATGGGCTACTTACCTGGGGCCTCCATGTGAACTTGGGATCCTCTCAGAGATTACAAGTGGGCATGGAAATCACTAGCACAGATTTTTGCAGAGCACCTAATTCATCAAATGTACATTGAGAGTTCCACTCTCACCTAAAATGGTGCTAGGTTTTGATAATAGAGAGTTGTAAAAAGAACCATCCCCGGGAATGGAGAGATGACTCAGTGGTTAAGAGCACTGACTGCCCTTCCAGAGGACCCAGTTTCAGTTCCTAGCACCCACATGGTGGGTAACAATTATTCCTAACTCCAGTTCCAGGGGATCTGACACTCTCTTCTGACCTCTGTGGGCACTGCATACATGTGGTGCATTTACATACATGCAGGCAAAATACACATACACATAAAATAAAAATAAATAATTAAAAGAAAAAGAATCAGTGTCTTTTGTGCTGGATAGATTTAGTTGTCAGCTTGACATACCTGGGTAGAGGGAGCCTCAAATGGGGAATTTCCTCCATTGAGCTGGACTGTGGCCATGTCTGGTAGGCATTTTCTTGATTGTTGAGTGATGTGTGAGGGGCCAGCCCACTGTGGGCAGTGCCACCCCTGGGCAGGTGGTTCTATATTGTATAAGAAAACAGGTTGAGCACAGGCCAGGGAACCAAGACAGTAAGCAGCATTCCTCCAGGCCTGTCCTCCAGCTCCTGCCTCCAGGTTCCTGCCCTGAGTTAGGAAGGCTCCCTCAGTGATGAACTGTGACCTGGGAGATGTAAGCCAAATAAACCCTTTCTTCCCCAAGTTGGTATTGGTGAGAGTGCTTTGTAACAGCAATTGAAGGCAAACTAGAATGCCTTCTAAGCAGGTCATTCTTATACTGTATGATGAGTGTACAATAGGCCACTTGCAGAGGACAGGGGGAAAGGAGAGGATGGTGAGCTAACCAAGTAGGTTGCAAGCAGAGAACTATGGATAATGAGGAAAATCAGCCAACCAAGTCTGGAGAAGACAAGGTTGGGTTGAAGGAGGAGGATTGTTAACATTTCCAAAAGGTGGTCTGGAATTTGAGTTTGAGGGGATGATAGGTTCTGGCTAGTTAAGGTGGGTACTGCAAGAGTTAAGTGCAAAAGCAATCACTCCATGCAAGTCAACCAACAGGAGGCCTGTTGAGGCTATCCATTCTCACTTCCAATGAGGAAACAGAAGTCCAGAAGGGCAGCATGGCATCTAAGTCAAACAGCTACTCCATCCCCAGCTAGGAGCAGAATGTAGCAGGCTTTCCTCTAACTGTGCTGTCCTGAAGGCTGAATATGAGATTTTGTTCAGTTGTTCACCTGTAAATCCACAGGGCAGTGGACTCAAAAGCATGCATTAGTATCATAAGAGAGCTCATAGGGACAAATCCTTTCTTTAGAAGTGTCAAAACCCCAAGTTTTTGGGAAACGAACCTGGGAAAATGTTAAATCCTGTATAAGAATAAGAAAATAAGATTTTGTCTATTTCTTAACCCCCTGAGATTCCAGTAATGCCACTGTTTGTAAAAGTGTTAAATCCATTTGCACCATACATGCATATGAGGAGAATCATTTAAAATAAAGTTCCTGAAATATTATATCTCCCAAAATGATTGTCACCCTGGGGCAATGGATTTAGAATCTTCAGGAAAGGATGGAAACCAATCATAGCAGTAGGGTTATTTCTCATCTTTGACTAGCTAATAGGATTTTTGAATCACTAATGAATTAATAATTTTCCAAGCCAGGCTTTGGTAGATAAAATGAATTCCTAAATTCCTTGAGCTCCCATTAATATATCATCAGAAGTCAGAGCTGTTGGACTGGCTCCTAGAAGTTCTATAAACTGTTAGGACAAAAAAGCCACTTAAACTACACTGAAAAGGAAATCTTGGTCACTCAGGAAAGACAGGGAGAAATCTGACCTCTTCACGGTTTGAAGAATTCTGGAAAAAATTAAAGGCCAGGGAAAAGCTAGTGTCAAACACATGAATGGGTTGTTGGTTTCTGCCTCTGGGGAGAATCTGTGAACCCAGTGCTGATACTGTGTGCTTCTGCCCTCATGAAAACTCTGTGTTTTGCAGTTGTGTTTTTTGAGAACGGCCCTTCCCTCAGCCATGACCTTGTAAGCACTTAGAATCTCAAGGAGACATCTGTCAGAAAGTAGTGCAACATTAGGAGACAGAAGCAGAAGAAAGAGTTGCTCAGGGGAAGCCCCCTTGGCTCTCCTGAGCCTTAGCATGTGAGGCAAGGCTCTGAAGCCTAGGCTGGTGGGAAGTCATAGAGGTACTCAGGGAAGGACCAGACAATCTGGCAACAGACATGCACAACTGCCAGTCACACGTGGTGGTGGACACCTTTAGCCTGGGCACTTGGGAGGCAGAGGCAGGTGGATCTCTGTGAGATGCAGGCCAGCCTGATCTACATAGTGAGTGCCAGGCCAGCTGGGGCTACAGGGAGACTCTGTCTCAAAAAGACCAAGGAAGGAAGGAAGAAAGAAAGAAAGAAAGAAAGAAAGAAAGAAAGAAAGAAAGAAAGAAAGAAAGAAAGGAAGACACATCTTCCAAGGGCATGAAGGTCAAGGGTGAAGGCCAGCCATGAGCATCAGAGGATGCTAAAAACAGGTAGGATCATCCTCAAAATGCCAATCCTGAGAGGAGATCATCACAGCACCTCATGACAGATCTGCAGAAGACAGTGCCTGGGGCTGCTGCCTCTCACTTCTTCAACCCCATAGATTCCTGTCCCTCAGCATCAGAAATGGTATTCCAAGTTTTCCCCTTCACCAAAGCCATCTTGAAAAGCAGAGAAAGAGCCAGGGGACATAGATCTATTTAAAGAGTTTACATTTAAAGTAAGTGAACATTTGTCCAAAAGAGTCATTTTCATGTAGAAACACTAGTAATTGTCAAGTTTTGCCCCACTCCTTACATAGTTGCTGTCCTAGTTTGTTTCTCCATTGCTGTGACAAAACACTCTGACCAGTTTTATCTGGAGGAGGAAAGGGTTTATTTTATCTTATACCTCCCAAGTCACAATTCATCAGGGAGTCCAAGGTAGGAACTCAGGGCAGGAACCTGGAGGCAGGAGCTGAAACACAGGCCATGGAGGAATGCTGCTTACTGGCTTGCTCCCCAGGCCCCTGCTCAGCCTTCTTTCTTATGCAACACAAGCCCACCTGCCCAGGGATGGCACCACCCACAGTGGGCTGGGCCCTCCCACATCACTCAACAGTCAAGAAGGTACGCCATGCACATGGCCACAGGCCAGTCCAATGAAGGCAATTCCCCATTTGAGGATCCCTCAACCCAGGTGTGTCAACTTGACACTAACACTATCCAGCACAGTCACTATTTAGCAGGATTGAGGAACATGATGTGAAGAAGGAAAATTAAATCAATTAAACATATAAAGAAGCTTGTTTTTAATGTTTCGTTATTTTTTTTGTCAGCATAGTAAAATGTGTGTTCATTTACAATCCTGTTTTGCAGGTTGATTCATAGCTCTTAGCCCTAAGACAAACAGCTTATAAAATAGTCCATTATAATTTATCAGCAATTACTAGAAGTCCTTTACTTTCCAAGTAAAGAAAGGATTAATTGCTTAGAGTACACAGACTTGGAGACAGTTAAGGTGGGTGACTGCTGGGGCTGGAGGCCATCTGGGAAACCATCACATTAATGAACATTTCTATGTTCAGGATGCGGCCCAAGAGGCTTCTGCTTCTTGTTTTTAGAATTCCTCTGGGACCTCTGAGTGACCACAACAGAAGTGTGAATCTACCTACTCACACCAGAGGCCAAGGACAGATATCTAGGTGACAGCCCCACCGACCCACCGAGCCCAGACCTCTACTGTAGTGTCAAACATGGAGTGGGCAGTTTGGAGCTCACTTTCTCTTTTAGCGGACACATTCCACTTAAGGGCTTCAGTTCCTATTATGTGGGGCAGAAAGACCTTCCAAGCTGAGTCCTTTTCAAATTCCTGATGCACAGAATACCGAGAGAAAATAAAATAGTGTTTCTTTTAAGTGGTTTAAGTTTTGGGGTGGAGCAATAGATAGCCAATAAAGTAGAAAGAAACTATGACAGTATATCCAGAAAGAAACTACTGCTGGCTCTGGGGTACCTGGTAGGGTTAAGAATCCTTGAGTTAGTTTATGGATACACAGGCCTTAGGCAAGTGGGAGGTGTGCGGAGAACATGCCTAACATAGGGAGGGGAGTAAGAAAGCTGTGGAAGTCGAGCACACAGAGAATGTTCTGGGCTTGTCTGAGTGACTGGTGTGCAGTTGGCAGGGGCAGGAACCACAGTAAGATGATATCGCAAACACCCTATTGGACAATGTCGGGAAGGTGTGGCACTGGGGATGCCGATGCCATTGAGAAGGTTTTAAGGGAAGGCTCCACCCCTGGTTCTTCGGTGTTGCTGTAACTCATTGAATATGTCATGATGCTGTACAAATAGGTTCACTGGTGTAGCCTGAAGCTTAGTGTGAATTTTAGGAATAGAGTCCTAAGTTGTAAGTTAATAATTGAGTCCTAGTAATAAGTCCAGTGATAAAGAGTCCTAAGCTGTGGATTAAGTCCATTTCAGCCTCTGGTGGTCTCCTGGTCATGGATGAAATCTGAAACCCACATCTCAAACCTTCTGGAAGGAATCTGAATCACCCAGTGACTGAACTCCCTGCTGTGTACCCACTTTAATCCTGCTGGTGGCTACTCCTTTTCAGCTTTCAGAATAATCATTCTGCTCCTTCATTTCTCAATATGCATTTTTGGGGTACACTATTGTATTGTAGGCATTATTGTATTCTAGGTGCCTCCCAACATTGGAACAGACAGACCAGACCCTGGTCCTGGGAAGCTTATGCTAATGGGGAAAAACAATGGTGACTAAATAATCAAACAAGATAGATGAGGGAGCTATGAAAACAGAAACCAGCACATGTAATAAAGTGATGGGGAGGTAGGGAACAACATTTGGTAAAGAGTCCTGGATAACTTTACAGGGAAGACAGGTTTACATTTAGACCCGAATCACAAAGAAGGTGTCTGGAGGAAAAAAACTCCCAGGCAGAGCACATATACAGGACAAAGGTAAGGGGCTGGACCCCATTCAGTGTTGGAGGGACACCACAAGAGTGTGGACCGTGAGTGGAAGGGTAAGAGGTGAACAGATCAGGGATCCAGGATGCTGAGTGTGGAGTCTGTAGGGTTTGCTAAGGAGTCTGAGTTTTCAGCATAGTGGGGAAAAAACCAGGGAGGGCATTGAGCTGGTTTATGTTCTAAATAGATCTTTGGTCAATGAAATGAATTATCAGTATCAGTGACAAAATTCCCAGAATTCAATCCAGGCTTGGCAA
>NW_008345602.1:3002566-3021132 GCF_000622305.1 Nannospalax galili | reverse complement strand
TTTGGTTCCCAGCACCCACATGGCAGCTAACAACTGTCTGTAACTACAGTTCCAGGGGAATCCAATGCCCTCTTCTGACATCTTCAGGCATTGCTCGACATGGGTACACCTACATACATGCAGGCAATGCATTCATACACATTAAAAATAATAAATAAAATATTTTTAAAATAAAAAAGTTGATTAAAAAAAAAGTAATCTTCCATGTCCCTCCTCTTCCCAAACCAGCAAGGTAAGTGTTTGATGATGTAAACAGATCAGTTCTACCTTATCAAAAGTCCATCATAATTGAGTGTCCCACTCTTGGGGATCAGTTTCTCTAGAGCCTGCAGCTGACTTCCTTGCCAGTTAAAAATAATAAATAAAATATTTTTAAAATAAAAAAGTTGATTAAAAAAAAAGTAATCTTCCATGTCCCTCCTCTTCCCAAACCAGCAAGGTAAGTGTTTGATGATGTAAACAGATCAGTTCTACCTTATCAAAAGTCCATCATAATTGAGTGTCCCACTCTTGGGGATCAGTTTCTCTAGAGCCTGCAGCTGACTTCCTTGCCAGAGGGGTCAAATACCTGGCAAGGATGTGTGTCTGGTCAAATACGGTGCCTCTGACAGTGCCCAACAAAGTGCCAAGCATATTGTGCATGTTCAACAAGTATATTGTTCACTTAAATCAGGACACAGAAGGAGCCAGTGTGCACACTATCGCCCCTACTTTGTTTTTAGAGACACAGTCAGAAGAAGAGGAGGTGGTGCTTCAAGTCATAGAGCCAGAGATGGGCAGGAAAAGCATCCGGGTCCCTAACTCCCTTCCCATGGAAATTAAACCCTTAGTTGCAAGAAAAAGTTTTATTTGATTCAAAGAAACAACCTCAGCCAGGTGTAGTAGCACATGTCTATAATCCTAGCACTTGGAAGGTTAGAGGCAGAAGGATCAGGAGTTCAAGGTCATCCATGGCTACATAGTGAATTTGAGGCCAGACTGGGCTACATGAGACCCTGACCAAAAAAAGGAAGGAAGGAAAGCTCAATTTCTTTCTTTAAAGAGTTAAGATTTTCCTTGTAGAGCTCTTTAATGTCTTTGGCAAACTTTTTATATAAAAGGTACTTCCAGCTTTGGGGCAGGTTAACCTTTGTGACAGTGTCTCAATTTTGCCTCTGGAAGGTGGCAGAGGCAGCCTGCTGAGTGGAGGGCTGCTGTGCTCCATTAGAACTGAATTCACAAGAACAAGTGTTTTGCCCCTCAGGTCACAGTTTGCAAAGCATCGGATTAGACAAGAGCTGTGGGAAGGTGAGTGGGCAGCTGAGTGCAGTAAGCAGTGTGGCGATTGATGAACGTTCAGTGGGAGCCTGGAGAGTTCCAAGATCCAAAGCCACAGGCTCTGAAAAGGGAGGGGGAGCAGGGGAAAGGATAGCAGTGACAAACTCTCACAGTTCCTAACCTTTCTAGGGCTAGTTCATTACATTGCATATGTAGGCATCTATGTTCAGGCCACAGAGGCCAAAGACTCTGGTGTTCTGGGGTGGTGTCTTTGTGGGACCTGACACTTAATAATTTGGGGGACCTCTTTAAGAAGATGAGCATAAATCGCAAACACAAAATTAGGAACAAGGATTTGGAAGAAAGCAGCATAAATGGCAGACCCTGAAACACAAGCTTTATCAGCTGCCGGCTAAGTTCACTTGGCTTCTGGGAGTCTCTCCCACTCCTAGCTCAGAGCGTCAACCCGAACCTTGGTTTACGTTAGACTGTCTCCAATAAAACCTGTAGTGACACCTGGTGCATTACTGGTACTCTGAAACACTCAGAATCAAGCTGGGTGTGGTGGTGCCGTTAGTCCCAGCACTCAGGAGGCAGAGGCAGGTGGATCTCTGTAAGTTCAAGACCAGCCTGGTCTACATAGTGAGCTAGTGAGTTTCAGACCAGCTGGGGCTACAAGGAGACCCTGTCTCAAAAAACCAAAATACAAAAAAGGAAGGAAGGAAGGAAGGAAGGAAGGAAGGAAGGAAGAAGGAAGGAAGGAAGGAAGGAAGGAAGGAAGGAAGAAGGAGGGAGGGAGGGAGGGAAGGAAGGAAGGAAGGAGGAAGGAGGGAGGGAGGGAAGGAAGGAAAGAAGGAAGGAAGGAAAGAAAGGAAAGAAAGAAATACAGAAATATCAGCAGGGCATCTGCTCTGGGTCAGTGGAAGGTGCTGTATGGTCTGCTCTGTTACTTTTGGGGTATACACGCTGCCTGCTACTATCCTGCTGTCCTTGACCATACAGCATCACCTGTGAGACTGATGTCTGTCTGTCCTGTGTTCACATACCACAGATCTATGTGGTGATTTAGAGGATGAAATGGAAGAACTCTGTTGGACTCTGTTTATTCTATTTTATCCTGAAAACTCTTAGCTATCAGACTTAGCCCCTTCTCAGGATTCCAAAGAGCTTTATTGGGAAGACTTTAATAAGCACCTACCTATAGTGAGAACTAAGGGTCCAGGGAATCTGGGCATTTGGGGAACTGTCCCGTGGACAATGAAGGGAGAGGGTTTGCTCTGTCGGGTGGCTTAGGAGGTGGGAAGAGAGGAAAGGAGGACTGTATGGCACTGGTGGATGGGGAAGGCCATTCACGCCATAATTGCCTCCCCCTTTGAACCCTTCCTCTTACTATCCCTATGATACAAATGCCAGTTATGTCTAGGAAGGGGAAGAGGGAGGGAAGCAGGAAGAAAGGGTGGCAGGAAGGGAGGGAAGGACACAGTGCTGGATGAATGTGAATTTCTTTGGAAACAGAAGCAGCTGGATTCTTCAGTAAGAATATGGAGGAACACAGCAGGGGTGATGAGTGGTAAACAAGACAGGCAAGGAGAAAGACACCAGTCACCGTAGCTCCAGGGCCGGGAGAAGTTTAGTTGCTATAAGCCCTAGTTCCAAATGCAACTATATTGATGAAACAGAGGGGCCCTGCCTGATTGTTCTGATGGCAGTAGAGAGGGGCTGATGGCATTCCTGCAAGAGACCACAGAAGCCAGCAGAACCAGAATGGTGGTGAGATATGGACGACCCCAGAGATATGGGACAGTTTGACAGGGAGTTGAACTCACGGGTAAGGAGGCTCTCGACGCGGGTAGAATGTCTGTGATCTTACTGGAGGGCCCAGGGGTGGGAGGCTGAGGGGTATTGGGGTGGTGGCTTGTGCATCTATGTCTTCCTCTTGATCTAAAATCACAGAGGTCCCAAACCTTGTTTTTTCATTTTTCATAACTCTCCTGTCCTCCAGTCACCCTTTGTTCCTCTCTCCCTGTGCCTGCTCCAGCCCTTGACATATATTATATTCACTCTGTGATTATATGTGTAATGAATAAATGAATAAAGAATGCACGAATAAAATACTCACACTGGTCTCCACTGCCCATGCCATCCTTCATCCCTGATCCATACGAGCTTCTTCCCTGGACCTTCCATCTCTATCTTCCTGCCAAGAGAGAATTAATCGTGCCATCATAGAATCATTCAGGCTGACATTTAGAATTATAGGATGGCAAAGCTGGAAGGGACCTTAGAGACAGAGTCCAGTGCCCATGATGAAATCTGAGCTCCCTTAAAGAAAACCTGAGGCAGATTGCAGGAAACCCTCATTTATCTGAAATCCAAAGAAGCAGGAAATGCAAATGACTAAAATCTTCCAGACATTCCGGACATTTTTATGTATAAGAATACCATGTGCAAAGTTTGGATAGGACATCAAGCCTTTATTAGCTTAGATTCATCAGGTCGTCACAATATCTTTTTAAAGAAGACATTGATCTTTTCCATTCCTCAAAGGTTAAGTAACTGGCTTACAACTATTCAGCCAGCAAGGGCAAGTAGATTCAGAGTACTCTACTGAGTCAAGCTCTAATGAGTTATCTACCACTGCGCTGGGAGCTTACCATCCTATGTATGTTAAAGAAGCAAGTAGCCAGCAAGCACTTCCTTGGTATGAAACACGACTTCTAGCTTCTCTCAGGCCTCTATTGCTTCGACAACTCAAGATCTATATGTTAAGATGTGATGGAGTTATCTTGAGTAAGGAAATAAACTTCATTTCCCATGTACCAAGTTACCACAGATTTAGTTTCTGAAGTCTATATTGCCAAAAATCAAATGTCTGAAACGAGTCTAACAAGTCTTACAGGACTGAATTATTTTACAGGACTAAAGTCTTACAGCCTGAAGTCTTACAGGACTAAATTCTTTTTCAAGGCTAAAGTCTTACAAGAATAAAATCCTACAGGCAGACATAATACAGGCTTCATTAAGCTATCAGCAGAACTGTCTGCTGGAGACCTCAAGGAGGAGTCTGTTCTGTCTCTGTTCTAACTGCTGGAAGCTATTGGTTTTCTCCTCATTATAATTTCTTCTGCTCTCACAATACTTCCTGACCTTAACTCCCCTTGCCTTCCCTTTATAAGGGATGTGGTAATTATGTTGGTCCCATTGGACATTCCAAGATAACCTCTCCATCTTAAGACCCTACCTTTAGTCACCTATGTAAGGGCTTTTCCTATTTATATCACTTAATACTCCTAGGGACTGGGGTTAGGATGTGTGCATGTTTTGGGGCCACTATTCAGCCAACCATAGAGGAGAACTGTGTTTATCTAAGTTATTGGGTCCAGTAGTTTTAAATATAGATTTTACTTGCAAACAGCTGTAGTACTAAGGACATTATATTCCCAGTAATGGGGAAGAAGTTACCTGATATCTCTTTGGGGCCTAGAGTTAAACACCCTTCTTAAATTTGGAGGTTAAAGTAAAGAGGGAGGAAGTCAGTCTGGTATCCACGAGCAGAGACAAAATTTTCAGTCCTGGCCTTTGAGCCTCCACTGCCTTTCCTGGAAGGAACACCAAATGCCAGTGCACAACAGTTAGTCTTTTGTAATGCTGTATTTTGGTGGTGGGTAGGACTCAGGCTGAGAACCTGCCTCTATCCTGAGATTCAGCTCTAAACATATCCAGAGGGCGAACAGGGCCTGACAGCCAGAGAAGCCTGCAGGAGACTCACTAACATAGAAGCCACATGCATAGGAATCCAGCGGCATTGGGGAGCAGAGTCATGTCGGTTTCTGAGGCCACCTCCTGCACCAGCCCCAAGGGCTCACAGCCCAGAATGTCCAGCAGTGAGCCCAAGCAAAAAGACTGCTTCTCTAGAATCCCACAGTCACTGGAAATGCAAAAAAGCCTTCACTGGCTGAGCAGCCATGGGAAGTGGCATAGATAGCTTTGTAAAAGCACCAGTGGTCCCGTGGCCTCATCCTGGCTCTGTGGCCTGAGCTGACAGCTAGTTGCAGAGGAGAAGAAAGCACATTTGGGAAATCTAGAAGAAATAGCTGAAGGGAGCTTTGAAGGCAAACTGAAATTCTTGAAATTGGGAACTGCAATAAAGCCAGGGCATATTTGGGGCAGAATCATGCTTTAAAATACTAACTGGAGTCTTAATTTTCTCACTTTTGATGTTCCCTGGTTACCCCATAACAGTTACTGGTTTTAAACTCAGACTTTGAGGGATTCATTGTCATGATGAATTGATATTACTGTGACAAGAGAAAAAAGACTCCCACTTTCAAAAGCCTAGCCTCAGGGGTACCTAATGTACCAACAACAGATTTGGACTATTGCCTGACAAGTTAGGGGAAAATACCTTACCTCAAGACCAGTGGGGAACCACTGGATTTGGGATGTAGTGGTGACTATGGTGGAGAGAGGTACGGGGAAGACAAGAGTGAACCTATACTATAGGTTTCAGGAGGTGACGTGCAGTGTGTTCCACAGCAACCTGTCACTAACCTAGGAGGTGGTAGACCCTTCAGTTAAACTGAGGAAGTCTGAATACCAAGCAGCCGTGAGCCTTGCTCTCCTAGGTGGTACCCTCAGGAATGAGGCCAGCTTCCAGAGGGTCTTACTGTGGTCAACCTGGCACAGGAGCTGCAGAATCTCTCCCTCCTCTACAGGGGAGCAGGTGTGAGGAACAGCCCAAAGATGGAGCCCAGTGGGAGGGGGACCTGTCAGGTGATGCTAATCTGAAGAGATGATGGTATGGAATTCCTTCTTTCACAACTGTACTGTTTGAAGCCCCTACCCCAATTATATGTTACCACAGGGAAAAGGGGACTCCCAGAACAGTCTCTGATTCAGTCAATGCTATTTTGGCATAAAGAGAACTTGAAACAGAAGTGAATTTGCACAAAAATAAGACAGTCCCATTTTGTTCACATTGAGCAAGGGAAACATATTTCAGATTTTGTACACTCAGCAGATGCATTTGCAGGTGACCTAAAGTTCCTGGCATGCATAACATATGTACACATAATATGTTATATTAAATATGTAATGTGAATTATACATTATGTGTCTACCATATGTCATAATAAGATTTTGATTTTGATAAAGTAAAAATGAATTATTCATCTAAAACATGCTTCTATCTGACCCCTAGCATCTCAATATTGCACTTGCATATGAAATTACCTTTGTTGAAGGGCTGAAATGATTACATAAATTCATTTTATATTTATGTATTGTGTTGCTCAAAACTGAAGAGGAGTGTGGTCAGAACATTACATGTTAAATGTTTTTGTGACTGAAGATTTGAACACCTTAGGATGTATGACTCAATAGTCAGCTATGCTATGAGGCGTCAAAAATTGGTCATCAGTGAGGATGCTTGGAAAAATGATAGGGTGCAGGGCTGGAGAGATGACTAAGTGATTAAGAGTGCATACTGCTCTTGCAGAGGAGTTCACTTTCCAGCATCCACATCTAAAGCTCACAACCACCTGAAACTCCAGTTCCAGGGGACCCAATGCCCTCTCCCTGGAGTCCTTGGGTACCTGCACTCATATGCACTCATGTGTGTCTGTGCACACATGTGCACATAACTTAAAATATAAAATAAATCTTTTTTATCTTTCCACAATGTCTGAATTTATTGAATAAGAATACATTCACAACCTATATCAGTTCCATTGGCAAAAATTTGCTAAGTAATCCCAATTTTCCTTAATACCCATTGGCAAAAAGTTTCTTTTATTCTAGTCTTAATTACAAATATTGTCTCAGGTCAAACATTTCACATCACACGGTAATTATATATGTGTGTATATTTGTCTTTGTCTCTGTGTTTGTGTTGTATGTACAGGTGTGGGTGTGTAGGTTGTGTCATAGCCATAAAACAGTTTAAGGGGCCATAACAAAGTTCAGAGAGTTCAAAGAAGCCTTGCTGTAGACATGAGGAGACAGCTGGTGGAGATGCCAAGAGTTGCTGCCGTGGAGCACCGCTGGAAGCCCAGAGCCAAGCTGCAGAGTCTCACGGTTGAGGACTTCAGGGTTAAGTCGAGATGCAGAGGTGAGGTGCCAAGGTGAAGGCCATGGAGGTGAGGCATAGGTCGAGATAGACAAAGGGATGGATAGACTGACAGCAAGCAATTCAAATAGGCCATGTCAGCAGTAGGGATCAAGCTGAGCAGAAGCCCCTGATGCAGGTGGCAGTTCTCTGCTAGTCAGTCCCTTGATTCATACACCTGGTAGTCAAACAACAATCCAGTGGTGACCATTGTCATGAGTGTTAGGTTCCTCTTCAAGGGGTCCATGAGAGTGTTGTGCCCTTCCTCTGCCTGGTGTGCGCCCTAAATTCTCAAGCCTGGCTTTTCTGGTATGAGTTTAATGTGCTCACACCTTCATATAGTCCCAATCTATTTTGATAACTTTATAGGATGGCATTATTTTTACTTTTAGGATTAAGTTATTTTTGACTTTGTCCATCATGGGAAGTGCTGGATAGGTGATGGTATTTAGGTACACAAGGCACAGAGTTATCCTGTCTCTGCATTTGACTTAAAATGGAGCCAAATGTTGCTTGTTAAATGCAGTCACCCAGGGCAACACACAGCCTGAAAAGCAGCGTTGTATACAGGATGGAATAAATTAGATCACCAAGGCACAGCCTGGCCTCAACAGGTGGGCCTTGAGAGATACTGTTCTAGAGCCAGTCACCTGATAACCAAAAGTCAAATGTGCATGTTTGTGAGGCTTTTGCACCTTACAAAACACTACTTGAGAATTTGTTTGGAGGTTCCAGTAGGGGAGCACAGCTACTCATATACCCTTGACTGAAGACCAGTCCTCCTTTATCAGAGAAGGTCATCTCCAGGAGGGAACGCATGTGGAGCATCGAGGAAGGAAAGGACACCTGCCTAGCCAGCCAGATCAGCCGAAACAACCCTGGCAACCAATGGGGTGACAGATGTCGCAGCCAGATTGCCCTCACATCCACAAAGTGCTACTTGAAACTTTACACTCTATCACTTGGCTTTCAAACTTTTGATATAATTATTCACACTTTTCCTATTTTTCCCCACTCCTGAATGATCTTCTTTTTAATATACAGCTCTTTAATTTATTTCTTATTTTATGCAAATGAGTGTATTGCCTGCATGATATTAGTGCACCCATGTTGTGCAATGCCCACAGAGGCCAAAATCACAGATGGTTATTAGCCACATTGTGGGTGCTGGGAATTGAACCCAGTCCTCTCCAAGAGCAGCCAGTGTTCTTATCCACTAAACTATCTCTCCAGCCACAATATACAGCTTTTCTAATAGCACCAGACCCTTTTTCAACTGTAAACACAACAGGAGCATACACTATAATAAGGTACATGTATAGATACTGAACTTCCCTTTTCAAATGTATTTTCATTCTAAACAGGAACCCTGAGAGCTACCTTTGGTTGCCAGTGATAAAAACGGAAGTTCTAGATGAATATTTGTACAGCAATGAGCATCACTTGAGACACTTATTAACACTGCGTATGCCCCAGTTCCTTCTATGATGCAGATCCCTCCACATGAGGGGCTTGAGACTGCTTTAAACCCGTGTCTGCCATGTTTGTTATGATCAATAAGTTCTGGAAATTATAGTAGGATCCTTGTCACCAAGCAACCTTAGAAATTTGGGAATGTAACCGGGGAAATAAAGGGCAGAATTCTAAGGAGCAGAAGCAAAACAGAACGTTAAAAAATTTCCAATTACTCAATGGAAAGTCAAGTGTAAGTATTGAGTAAAAAGATCATCAATAGTTTATTAACTGATGATAGGATTCTCTCCCTCCCCCTCTCAAAAGAAATGCGTTTTCTTTGACAAATAGGTAGGAAAAGGTCAATCTGAGGAGAACAATGGATTCTTCTATGGGACACAATACATACCAGAAAAACTGAGTGCTCTCGAGTTCAGGCAAGTGAGAATCTCTTTTTATTTATTCTTTTAACCTTTCTTTAAAGAATTTCATACCTGCATATAAGGTATTTTGATCAAATCGATGCCCACTCCCTCCCCTCCAGCACCTCCCATACCTCTCCATCACTTTTTTCGGACAACTTTGTATATTTTCTCTTTCTCTTTCTTCTTTCTTTCTTTCTTTCTTTCTTTCTTTCTTTCTTTCTTTCTTTCTTTCTTTCCTCTCTCTCTCTCTTTCTTTCTTCATTTCTCCTTTTTTTATGGGGCTTTTTGTATGCTAACATTACTTCCTCTGAAAAGGTAACATAAAATAAATCTTAAAAAAGAAAAATAGCCTGGCGTGGTGGGACATGCCTTTAATCCCAGCACTTGGGAGGCAGAGGCAGGCAGATCTCTGTGAGTTCAAGGCCAGCCTGGTCTACATAGTGAGTTCCAGGACAGCTGGGGCTACAGGGAGACCCTGTCTCAAAAAAACCAAAAAAAAAAAAAAAAAAAAGGAAAGAAAAATAAAGTCAGGTGTGATGCCTTTAGTTCAAGCACTTAGGAGGCAGAGGTCTACATAGTAAATTCAAGGTCAGCTGGGGCTACAGGAAGACCCTGTCTCAAAAAGAACAAAAAAGGAAAGAAAAACGATAGATTGCTTTTGAGTGTCTCATGCAAAATTGTGGACACAAGCTGAGAACGGAAGAAGAGGGCTACGTGACCTTGTGTTCTCACCCAAGCTTCAGCCTAATATTCTGCCAATCCGAAAACACGGGATTTTAACACAGGAAACATTTCATTTTAAAAGTGAAGAGGTGGGGTTCAGGAATACATAATAGCCTTCCACACTCTTGTCAGTGATCATTTGGGTTTTCAGAGGCTAACAAAAGTATCTACTAATCAATATTCAATATTCAATAGCCATTATACCCCACAATCCATCTACAGTGGGTAAATAGGTGATTATTCAATCATGTTGACTCATCCTGATCCCTCTGTGAAGGAGTTCCAATGTAGGGCCTAGAAAGGTGGCTCAGTGGTTAAGAGCACTTGTTGCTCTTGCAGAGGACATGGGTTCCGCTCCCAGCACCCACATGTTGGCTAACATTTACTGCAGTTCCAGGAGATCCTATGCCCTCTTCCGGC
This sequence comes from Nannospalax galili, assembly GCF_000622305.1. NCBI lineage: Eukaryota > Metazoa > Chordata > Mammalia > Rodentia > Spalacidae > Nannospalax > Nannospalax galili. Next base: position 3,010,749 of record NW_008345602.1, on the reverse strand, counting down.
CTCTACGTGCATTGCATGTACTTGGTACACTTACATACATGCAGGCAGATACTCATATACATAAAATAAAAATAAAATAAATCAAAAAATTTTATGGGGCTAGAGACATGGCTTATGAGGACCTGTGTTCAGTTCCCAGCACCCACATGGCAGCTAACAATCCTCCTCAACTCCAGTTCCAGGGTGTCCTATGTCCTCTTCTGGCATCCGTGGGTATTGCATGACACTGGTGCACTTACATGCATACAGACAAAACATCCATACACATAAAATAGAAATAATTAAGATTTTAAAAAATAAGCTTTAAGCAGCCTCCCTATGAAGCTGCTTATGCACAGGGCTGCCCATAATGGGGCCTAACCAAGGCATTGGCGAGGCAGGTAGGATGCAGGGTGTGAGGGACCTTTTTATCTCAATCATCCATTGGCAGGGCCAGGCCTTCTCTCACTTCACTCTGTCCTGTCCTGGGGGCTGTACCACTTAAGTGCTCTGGTTTCTGGCTTATATTTATCTCAAGCCCCCAGACTTGCTACCCAGCAGCCTTGTTCATGGGCCATACCCCACTGTAAGTGCAGAGGTGTTCATGGTGGCTTGATGACTCCTTCTGCACTCATATATTTGCTTGACATTAATGTCTCCCATGTACAGGAAACAGGGATAATGAAGACGGCTGAGGCAGGAGCCTTGGCTTAAGGGCCTGCAGCCTGGAGGCATCCTTCTGAATGGCTCTTTGTATGGGAGCACTGAGCTCCAAAGGAGGATGGAGTTCATTCCTGGGACAGCATGGGCTCCAGCTAAGCAAGGTAACCGGATGCTCCTCACTATGAGGTGCTGGAGGATTTGGAGCACAGGTGTTTTCACTGACTGTCACAGTAGCTCTATAAGGGCACCATCCTTTAGATCTGATGAACTGCTGCTTAAGTGGAACTGCATAATCTGCAAAAGACCTGATAGCAAGTGAACCGACCTCACCAAGATTTGGCCTTAGCTTTGCACCTTAAATAAAATGTTTTTCCTAATATATCCACGTGCCAGATGAGAGTTTGGGAATACCTGAGAAGTTACTTTTTGCTTTAAGAAATGTCTCTATATTGGTGAGGTGTGGAAACAACAGGCAACAAGGGGACAAGGGGAGGCTGAAAGCTGGGGATGTGTAAGGGTCACACTACAGAGTGGCTTCCTGTGTTCTAGGGGGGGGCCTGGGGATGAATCACACACCCCCAGGTGCTTGGCCTAATATGCCATTTTTCCCTGGCTGGCCTGAGATTCTGACCCATAAAGGATCTCTGAAAATGCTGCCTTCCATCTGTGCTCACTCACAGCCCGTGTGTCCTTTGAATTACACCTGCTTCCTCTCCTGTGACTGTCAGCTGTTGGAGGCTGTGCTCTGTGCAGAAAATGTCACAGCTTGATTCTCTCTGAGCTGCCTCCAGGCAGTGTCCCTGCAGGACTGGGAAGCAGTGTGGAGGTGGTAAGTCTCTTTCTTGGAGGAGAAAGGATGCTGAGCTTCCAGATCTGAGTGTTTATCCAGTGTATCCCACTGTCACTGGTGACCAATAAACATTCAGTTGGAGAGTCTCCATGGTTGGGTATGTGAGAGGGTCCCCACATTCATGAAAGGCCCGGGGTCCAGGTGCTAGAGGCAGGTGAACAAGATTAAAGCTGACGAAGGCATGGGAGCAACATCAGCACATCACAGAGCTGGACCTGTGTCCCATTGTGGCTACACTGCTTGTGGTGCTCTGTGGCTTAAAAATGTGTATGGAGAAATCTTGCATTTATCTATAAGAATTGCTGGGCTGGAGAGATGGCTCGGCGGTTAAGAACACTGATTGTTCTTGCAGACGACCCAGGTTCAAATCCCAGTACCACATGGCAGCTAACAACTGTCCGTAACTCCAGTCCCAGGGGATCCGACGGCCTCTTCTGACCTCCAAAGGCATTGCACAACATGGGTGCACTTACCTACATGCAGGCAATACATACATACACATAAAATATATTTAGAAGAAGGAATTGCCACAAATGTGTACATTCTGTTAATTTTTGAAAACAGCAATATTTGCTGCAATTTTGTTACTTATGTCTTCATTTTTTTGGTTAATGTTCAGAAGCATCAAAATCTGAAATTGGTCTTCTTCTGCATCTGAAGGATTTTCCTAACCTTTTAAAAGTTTTAGGAGACCTGGTCTCAAGAATAGGGTATTGTTTCATGGACCACTGATTTATGCAAATTCTAGCTCCCTTTTCAGTTGTTTAACCCCATCCAGAAACCATATAAGCCATGTTCCCTAGAGTGGCTTTCTGAAGTTCAAGGGCGTGGTCTGCACATATGGATTTTTTCTTCAATATTTCTTTTATTATTGAGTTTTTGTGCATTTCATGAAATGTGTCTTAGTTAAATTTAGACCCCCTCCTAATCCTTCCCCCCATAGCCCTCCCCACCAGATTTCATGCATTCTGTCATATATGTTAATTCCTATCTAGTCAAGCATTTGTACCCAGATGGCATTCGGTGAAAGTTCTTTCACCTGAGTCTAGTCAGCCTATCTGGAGTCACTCCCCTAAAGAAGATCTACTCTCCCTCATGCAGCAGTAATCAGTTGCCAATAGTTCTTAGGCTAGTGTTGGGATCTGCTATCCATTTCCCTCATTCTATGCTGGATTTTTGTCTGATTGAGTCAGCATCATGGATCTTGTGCATGCTGTTACCATTGTTGAAAGTTCATATGAGCAAGTTCCCAGAGGCATGAAAGCCCCTGTTTCCTTAACATTCATGTACCAACCTTGCTGCAGTGGTCCTTGAGCCATGGGTGGGTGAGGTTTAATATAGGAATCCTATCCAGGACATGTGCTCTGCAGTCTCTTAGTCTCTAAAACTTAGACAGTTGTGGCCTTCTGTATGCAACAGACTCTGTTGTATCTGTTGTAGAAGGAAGTGTCACTGGTGAGAGTTGAGGGATATATTAGTGTTCTCTCTACCCCCAGTTACTTTATGTTCCATGAGCCTTAGGTGTAGAGGTTCCACTGTAGATGTGTCATTTAGAGTTGGTCATCTTACACTTTTATCTAGGGGATAATCAACAGTTATCTAATTGGACTTAAAACCCTCTTAATGGTAGTTTCATGGGTAGCACTGTAAATATAGTCAAATACTCATGGCTGGAGAGGTCACAGATCCCAGAGTAAACTCTATCACTGTCATATCTCTAAACAAATTAAATTTCTTACTGTATACTAAATATGGATCCTTATATTCTCAGACAAGTATACCATACACCACTTATCAAAGAAGCTTCTTTTTGCAATAGATAGAGGCTATTACAGAGTTCCACAAGAGGTCACACACAGAGAATGTATTTCTTCAATATTTCTATCTCTGTTTTGAATTCACTTTAAATTTTGAATTGTCTTTGTCATTTCATTCATCCATATATTTATATTTCATCCATATACCCATGCACATATGGGTAGTTTATCCCTATCCTCCTTGACTTCTTTGAGTTGTTTGTGTAGTCTTTAAATTTGTTGAATTCTTTGATCACGTTTATTATTGTTCTTTTAGATTTTGTGTCCTGAGCTTCCTCTGTGTAGTTCTCATTGTAGAATCTTCTATAGGACTGATGGGTTTTGGTGAGAGCATATCATTTTGGTTTTTATTTTCGTATTATTTGTGTTTTTTTCATTGCAGTCTGGTCACGTGGATGTCTTTTGTTGCTTGTGTGTCTGATATGAAAGTCAAGTCTGCCTTTGTTGGGCTGAAGTTTGATTGTGTTTATATCATTGATGTAGCTTGTTCTCTTTCTGACCTGGTATCAATAGTTAGTTGGTTTGAGCTTTACTTTCTCTCTTTTTAATTGGAAAAGACTGCGTTGATCCAGGCAGACTAGTCAGGCATCCTCCAGGAGAAGGACAAAGGAACCTAGACAGAATAGGCATCAGCTGAGCAGGTTCTAACTGGCTAATCAAAGTAGATATGAACCCTGGAGCCAAGCAATGGGATTAGCCTTAAAGTAGGGGAGTTTTGACTTGGCATGGTGGGATCTGGCTGTATCTTCCAGTTAGTCAGGCTCTGTCTGAGAGCCTCAATGGGTGGGAGAGGCCCAAGGCCCAAGGAGAGTGGATGGGAACAAGATGAGCTGATTCTTTGTAGATAGCAGAGAGTAGTTGAGCTCTGGAGTAGTGGGAGGGACTAGAGATCAATTTAACTATTTTTTAAAATATGATTTTGCATCAAATCTAGGAAGTTTAAATAAATTGACTGGACATGTCCTAAGCTGAAATATCATTTTAAGTTGAGTGTACTTGCTTTTTAAGATATTTGCAACTGTTTAAACATTGTAGGAAAAATGACCAATATTAAATTAAGGCCAGCATGCACATAGAGTTACATGTTTTCTTCTTTGTTACAGAGGGAATTCCTTTTATTTTTTTCCTTTATTGGTTATATTTATTGGAAACACAGCTTGGCGATCCTGTGCTTAGATGCCATTGTGGGTGTATGCTAACTTCCATAAAAAAGACTCTTCCCAAATACACTTCTTTAGAAGTAAAAATGTAAACAGAAAAAAATGCCAAGGCAGTGTCCTTTCAGGCATAATCCCCTTAGAGAGCTTTGATGTTATTTACAATTACATCAATACTCACAAAGGCCTCTGAGGGAATTCTTGTATGCCCCATGTGGGCTGTGACTTCCACCTCTCAGAGCACCTTGAAAGTTGGGATACATTCCTGAGTTCCCATGCCCAATGCTCATTTTCCATGTTATTTTCAGGCTGCAAGATGGCTAAGCCAGTAATTACCATCTTATAATTCGGTAGCTACATGGTCTGGACAGGTGTCTTTTTTCATACTGTATATGCCCCTTTCAGAAACAGTGTTAGATTTTTCTCTCTGCAAATAATCCTGGATTTATATAGATACCACATTCATACCATTCTACACATTGAACTGCTCAATGATGGACACTTTTTTTTTTTGAAATTGGGTCTCAGTGTGTAGTACTGGATGGCCTGGAACTTGTTAGTAGATCACACTGGGCTTGAATCCACAGAGATCCACCTACCTCTGCCTCCTAAGTACTGGGACTAAACGTGTGCTAGCATGCGCAGCCTTTGGCTTGTTTCTTTTTCTCTTTCTTTTTCTCTTTCTTTTTCTCTTTCTTTCTTTCTTTCTTTCTTTCTTTCTTTCTTTCTTTCTTTCTTTCTTTCTTTCTTTCTTTCTTTCTTTCTTTTGTCTTCATTATTTTTTAAAAACATTTTAATTGAGATCTGTAATTCCATGCAACAATTCTTGATCAAATTTAGACCCCCCTCTCTCATCCATGCCTCCCCCATCCCCCCACTGGACTCCATGTGTTCAGCTTCTACATGTTAAGTTCTTTCCATTCAGGTATTTGTACCCAAATGTCCTTCAGTGTAAATTAGTCCACTGGAGTCTAGTAAGCCCATCTAGGGATCTAAAACATCTTAAGTGTGCAGGTAACAGACTCACGGACCACGTTCCTTTTAAAGTATCTGGAAGATTGTATCCATTCCCCTATAAATTATAGTAAATAATTAAAATACAGCTGTATGTATAAATTTCTGCAGAATATATAATAATGAATAAAATGTTTTCATACCTCAAAAATCATATTCATAATCAGCTTTATTTTTTAATTTTTAATTGAATTTTTGTACATTTCATACAAAACATCTTAATCATCTTTATACCCCTCCCCCATCCAGATGCCCTCATCACCTACTCTGCCAGATTTCATGCATTCTGTCCTTGATTGTCTCCAGAACTTGAAGGTATTGCTGAACACATGACTTAGAGCAATGGAGCTGAAACTTATCTGGATTCCACTTCCCTGCAGGCTAGCTCTCATAGTTTTGGAGGACACTGTGTGAGCTGCTAGGGAAGATCATCAATCGATGGTGCAACCCCAGCTTTAAGGTCTAATAACCACAATGATGACAGAAACGATAGTGGGGCAGTAGTGGCTCTTTTATCTTGGGAATAATCAAGAGCTACCTAATTGGACTTAAAGCCCACTCAATGGGAGGGAACTCATGTATGGTACTGTAAACATAGCCAAGTACACATTGCTGGAGAGGTTATAGATCTTAGAGAAAACCCTAAGGCTGTCACATCCCTAGACAAATGTAATTTCTTACTATATGCTAAATATAGATCCTTATATTTACAGACAAGTGTGCTAGTCACTACTCATCAAAGAAGCTTTTTTAAAAATAAATAATTTATTGAGAATTGCATACATGCATAAAAGGTGTTTTGATCAAATCCATGCTCACTCCCTCCCCTCCAACTCCTCCCATATCTCCCCATCACGTTTATTCTGACAACTTCATGCATTTTTTCTTCTTCTTTGATTTATTTATTTTCTATGGAGCTTTTGGCTACTCTAACATTCCACCCTCTGAAGAGGTAACCCTAAAATCTTTTAAGGATTATATAAAAGCTCCCAAATATTTTTGACATTTTTGGCCTTTGGAATGGCGTATGTTGCTAAGAGGCCCAAGGACATTGTGACTTTTGGCCAAGAAACTGGCTACTTTTCTTTGGGGTCTTTTTACCCTAACTGCCTAGCCAATTCCTACCTCCTATTCTTATCACGCCATCCTCTGAAGGGGTTACCCAAATTGCCAATAGGGAATCGGGACTCAGACCTCTCTGGCTTCTTCCATGCTGAACAGGGATGCAGGGTGAGGCAATTGGAATATCCCTTCAGTGAGTCTATCTAAAAGACTTCCAAACTGTATAACTCTTATCTCTAGGGGGAAAAGAAAGTCTTTGAATCCTGAATAGGAGATATGAAGGAAAAGTAAAGGCAAGAGTAATTAACATTAAAAGTTATAGACAGGGAACTAGAAAAAAGTCAGAACAGGGCAATTTTCAAATGGTTGTATGAGAGTCCATAAATTTCTTGGCAAGGGCTTCCAAAAGCCATCCCTCTATTGGGTTCCTCCTCATTTTCCTTTTGTCTTCCAAGGCTGGACTTTTAGAGTGATGGATTCAGGATTTGCTTTCAGGTAGTTTGATAGCTATTGGAGTGGCTAGAATCAGTATCAGTTCCCTCTCAAAGGCTTCTAGACGGGGTGGGGGAAACAAATTTATCCATCATTTTAGAACAATAGCTGGTTGCCTCCCTTAGCTAGAGGTGGGTACTAAAGTATTGGAGAACAGGATTTGAAATCTTACATCTGAGCAACACTTTCTGGTTAGGAACAAAATCATCAATGAGAAATAATTGTCTAAATAACTCTTTATATATACTTAAGCCTAATATCTGGGAAGTGTAATTCTAGGAATTCTTTTATTTCTTTCTTAATTTCTCCTTTGACCCACTCATTGTTTAGGAGTATGTTGTTTAATCACCATGAGTTTGTGCTGTGAGTTTGAGAGTGTTGATTTTTAGGTTTATTGCATTGTGGTCTAATAGAATGCATGGAATTTCAATTTTTTATTTTTTGAGTTTCTTTTGTGCCCCAGCATGTGATCAATTTTGCAAAAAGTTCCATGGGGTGCTGAGTAGAAAGTATATTCTTTGAACTCTGTGAGTTCAAGGCCAGCCTGGCCTACATAGTGAGTTCCAGGACAGCTATAGGTACAGGGAGACCCTGTCTCAAAAAGACCGAAAAAAAAAATAATAATAAATAAAATTTAAAAACCCCAAATTGGCTGCCTTTTAGAAATGCTGGTTTATTTCTGCCTTTGAATTCTGTTCCACAGATTTACATGGCTTGATTTGTATCGATGGCCATGCTGTTTCTGTCCCTGCGGCTGTGTAGTATAAAGTGAAATCAGGTCATTGTTCTTTCTTTTACCTGTTGATTTGGATACTTATGGTTTTTAATATGAACATGTTGATTTTAGAACTATTTTGTAAATAGGCCACTGAGAGTGTTATGGGTATGTCATTGAATTTGGTGAGCACCTTCAGTAATATAGCCATTCAAGCCTACACAGACCTCCATCACTTGCTTAGGCTTTCTCATTTTTTCTGTGTATTTTGGAAAATATCTCTAGTTCTATATCCTTTTAACATCTTTTACATCCTCATTTTCTTTTTTTTGAAAATAATTGTGAGACATAGTAGCATTAACAAATAAATTTTCCATCTGTTGTGAGACTTCTTTTCCTGGGGATGCTAAGCAATGCTTATTCCCTTTTAAGTT
>NW_008345602.1:2994438-3002521 GCF_000622305.1 Nannospalax galili | reverse complement strand
AATTTATTGAGCTTACTTACTGAGATAACTGAGGGGTTGCTGAGGTGTATGTATGACCTGAGGGTATGCACACTGGAAAGCCTTTACCCAGCATGGGTCATGCCTTCTCTTCCTAGCGTTCCCCAGATTGTATACTTTATCCCACCCCAAATCTAGGAGACCATATGTGATTAGGGCCAAGTTACATACAGTTGGCTGGGAAGAGTGGCTGTATGATCTGGTGAGGGTCCAATGACCCTTTAATGAATGAGTACAACTGCCAGCAAGCCCAATTGTGATGATGTTTAGCGATCAGGCTCAGCTGAAGTCACAGTGATGGTAGGTATTTCATACAGAAGGGACTGCTGTATAGCATTATCTTATTATAAGGACCACCACATGGAGGCCGCAGGATCCAGGAGCTCTCAGGCAGTCACCTGCATTCTCAGGCCCTCTGCCAGAGGGAGGCCAGAACTCGGTACTCTCTGGTGGTCTACTCCAAAGAAGCTTCTTTTGCAACAGACAGAGACTATTACAGAGTTCCACAACTGGTCACACACAGAGATTGTCTGTGAAATGACCAACCGTAAGTGACACATCTGAAATGAACCTCAACATCAGCTTTAGTTTAAATCATAATGCACCCTGGGATTCAGGAAGAGGGACAGTTCTCGTCTTCTGCACTTTAGACAGCATCTGCATTGCTTTCTCATTTCACTTCAGGTCATGTGCTTTGCTGGTTCCGTTCAGCACTCATGGGTCTGGTAACTAACCTAGTCATAATACATCAGGTAACTGCTAGTCCACGGTGCTGCTCACCAGCTGTTCCAGTGCTGGGCTTCCAGGCATTTCCTGTGATAGGTGACAAGAGAAGCCAGTGGCCTTCTCATGGCCACTTTTCTGACAAATGAGTCATGAGGGGAGGCATGTGCTTCTAGGCCAGAGCCTTCAATAGTTAATGTGAGACCTTCTCTGAAGCTTTTTTTTTTTTTTTTTTTCCCTTTACCAGGCTAACTAGAAACCCTTTAGACCATTCTTGCATGGATCTTGGAGAAGAGGATGATCCAGAGCATAATAAAGAAACAAAGTCAACTTTTGTTGTTTTAACCATGGAGATACTTTTCCCCTGTAACATCAGGACTATGTTGACTGACAGTATACCATGTGACTTAGAGAAAGCACTTAAATCCCTTAGTTTGCTTTCCAGATTGATGGGGGCATGTCATCCGACATTGCTTTGCAGATGTGTGATTTCTGTCATCATCACACTGTGACTGGTGGATATAAATAATCATATTTTCTGTGGATATAAATAATCATATTTTTATATACATTTGAATAACTCCATGGGTATTTAGCATTTTATATGTTTTTAAACTCATGCCTTAATTTCTCAGCAGAGGTAAAGTTGGGAGATGAAAGGTTTGTATGGGAGGGAAAAGGTGACATCTGAGACTCTGTAGTATGCTAGACATACAGGCAACAATCTCTCCATAGTGGGTTGAAGATTCTGACATAACCTTGTAATCTGAAGTGAACTTTGGGGTCTTTCCTGCTGGTGGTTTCAGCACCCCAAATCCTTAATCATTTTATAGAATATTCTAAGAAGAATGCCATCAATTAGGGGAAGAGAATGTAGTGAAATCACTCAGACCTGGGCTCAAATTCCAACATCATATTGACTAGGTATGTGATTTTTGGACAAGCAGCTTTTCTTCCATCCTTCCCCCCATAGTTGTAAAAGTGGAGTTATGAAGGCATTGCTGTGGTAACTGAATGAGATATTGAACATAAAATGCTTAGCATACAGAGTGTTTGGCACATTTGATAGGTGATCTGTAAGTGACAGGAGTTTTTATTATTACTGTTACTTGAGAAATGTATGAAAAATGTATGAAATTTAAGCACCTCTAAGGCAGAAAATCATTTTAAAAAGAAAAAGGAACAGAATCTAGGTTGATTTTAGACCTACTTGCTATGGCGTGATTGAGATGTCCAATATCAGCATCAGAGCAGGTAACACAGCAATACAATGTTCTATGATGAAATTGCTTGTTTCAGCCAGAGGGTGGGGAAAAACAGAATGAAACTACAATGGGTTCTTCTACTGTATCCAGTACAATGTCTTTTTTTTTTCCTTAGCACAAACGTGGAGACAAGGTGGTGGGGAGATGAAAGCTTGCAGAATTCGAAACAGGCAGGACTCAGTGAGTCCCAGCCTTCTTTCCAGCTGTATAATGCAGATGAAGATAATTCCCTCTACATCCACAACCCTCATCTGTAAGAAAGTATCCACAGTCCAAAGGAGAGTGCATCCCTCAACTGAGGTAATTGATTTGACTGTTGTTTTCAAAATGCTAACCTGGAGTAGGTACTTGCTGATTATGATGTGTGCATTGGTACTTTTCACCATGAGCCCATGAAGTAGTCCACCATGACTGTCTTGGTGAAATGGATGAGGAAACTGAGGCATAGGAGAGGTAAGGGCCTACATCTGGCCAGGGGTATAGCTAGGCTTTGAACCTGGAAAGTTTCCAGAGGCTGAGCCTTTAGCCACTGGACCTCACTATACTACTTCTTATGATAAGAGAATGTCAGAGTGAGTGTCCTGAACACAGAGGCTCTATTAGTGGTCCCTGGTTCTCTACATCATGTAGAAATCTCATTGTCTCTCTTCCACATGCCAGTGAGAACGCAGTCAAAAAGCCACTTTCTTTATGAAGTCCTTTCACATCTCAGTCTGTAACAGGCGCTCAGAATTTCTTTTGCTAAAAGCATTGACTCTTCACTTGTCTCAAGGGAACAGTAGGGCCTCCCAGGCAGGACAGACCACCCTCACAATGAGAACCATTATCTATGATGGAGTGCCTATAGTCAGGCAGATCATCTTGTAGAAACAAGCAGGACAGATGACAACAATCGACAGATGTAATTTCTTACCAGACCACCCACCTTGCAGGGCAGGGGCTGAAAAAGAAATGGAGGGCAGGGCCATACTTTGAATAGAAACATTTAACAATGTGTCCCTTTTGCTCCAATTCTCCATTTCAAAGCTTATAATCGGTACCCTAAAGATAAAGTCAAGAACTTGGTCAGTGGACCCCTTTGCCTGTTCCCCTTCCTCATGCACATTTGTTAAATCTTCTTTTTCTGCTTATTATCATTCCTTGCTTATTTGGCATCTTGGGATGGATGGCCAGTGCTAGCTGGTTGGGATTATTGGAGCCAAGGCTTTTGTCCTAAAATTCAGGTTACTAACCCACTCAACTCGCTTCTCTGGGAACCCTGTGACATAAGCAAACTGTCTAAAAGTTTTTCAACTCAGATCTATTGCTATTTAAGGAGGATTAAGGTGTTTGAGTAAAATAATGTTTTAAATATCCAAGAGGAAACACACAAAGTTGTTATAATAAATGACCACATATCATCAGCACGTGGGATAAAAAGCCTCACTTCAACGAAAGCAACACAGCCAATCGACAGGGTCTGTGGCCTCCTGAACAAGTGGGTACTGGTGCTGTTTTAGGGCCTCCCAGCCTGAACTTCATGAAGGCTGGGATGAGTTACTTCTGACTTTTCTAATTCCTAAAGGAGCCATACTTTTTTAAGGTCAGCAAAATATTCTTTTACTTTGGGAGTGAATTAATAATTATTTAAATACTTGATATGAATTTTCATATTTTATAGCCACTTAAAAAACTATGAGGGATCAGCCTGTGTTATGTATTTACACATTTCTTCAGGATGGAATCCTAGAGAATTGGGAAAGGGAGATCAGAGAGTATCTACATTTCAAATCAAGACAAATGTACCAAGCTTTTCTTCCCAGTGAAAGTTTGCGAGAATGTCAGCTTCCCTGAATCCCCAGTGGTACTATATATTGTTAGGCTTTTAAGTTTTCCAAATGTAATGAGAATGGAAAAAGAGAGCTCATTATAGTTTTAATTTGCATTTCTCTAATTACCAGTGGGTTGAACGTCTTTTCATGTTTATTGAATTTTATGCTTCTTTTGTGAATTGCTTATTCATTTTACAAGCCCATTTCTTTACAGTTATTTATCTTTTTCATATAGATTTGTAGTCACGCTGTAGATTCTAGATGTAAATCCTTTGCTTACTTTTTATATTTATTATTTTTATTTTATGTGTATGAGTGTGTATTGCCTGCATGTATTCAAGAGCACCTGTGTTGTACAATGCCCCTGGAGGTCAGAAGAGGGTGTCAGATTTCCCCGGAACTAGAGTTACAGATGGTTGTTAGCCACCATGTGGGTGCTGGAAATTGAACCTGGGTGCTTAACCACTGAGCCATCTCTTCAGTCCCTCCTTTGTTTATTTTATGTGCTGCAGGTATGCTGTTGCTCACCTATCTTTTTAACTTTGTTCTACTTTCCATCACTTCAAAGCTATGATTTTTACAGGGTCACATCTGTCAGTTGTCTCCTTAATGGCTCATGGGTTCCTGAGAATGACTTTGTGAACACTGGAGTACTGTACTTAAGATGAGCTCAAGTCTGAGTCTGTCTGCTTTGAGTTGGGGATATTGGTTATGCTAGGAAATTAAAGTACATTTTCTCTATTTTCACTGTACAGTGATCAGTACAGAAGTATTCGGTGAGCTCAAAAAAGTGTAGCGATCTCTCCCTGAAGCATTCATTCTGCAACAGGCACCCTCTGGATGTCCTCTAATCCAGCTCCCTTCTACACTAACTGCCTAGAGATATCAGCAATCACATGAACTGAGGTCCCCAGGACCTTCCCTCCCTACATCAGATGCCTATGCCAAGCCCCAGGTTGGTTTTATATGCCCTGATGCAACATTTATAAACCAGGGTTCCCACAGACCCCTCGTAAGATTTTATTGATACACTAGAATAGTTTCCAGAACTCAGGGGAATTTGTTTACCCATTTTATTACACTGGATTCTAGAATGGACACAAATACAGGCTAGGGCTATAACGCAATTGGTAGAATGTTTGTCTAGTATAAACCAGGTAAGATCCTGCACGCCTATTATTCTAGGACTTGGGAGGCAGAGGCAGGAGGATAAGGGGCTCAAGGTCAATCTCAGCTGCTTCAAACACAACCGGGATTACATGAGACTCTGTCTCGAAAAAAAAAAAATTTTTTTTAAAGATACAGATAAAGAAATGCCTAGGGAAGGGGCTTGGAGCTTCCATGACTTCCAGTAACCTCTTCATGATCAGCTACACAGAAACTCCTTGAACTTGCCCTTTGAGTTTTAACAGAGGCTTCATTATGCAAGCATGAGTGATCAAATCTCTTCCTCCTAGAGGTTGGGAGGTGGAGCTGAATGCTCCAACCTTCTAATCTTGCCCAGGTCTTTTGAGTGCTCAGACCCCATCCTAAAGCTACCTAGGGGTTCTAGCCATCAATCAACACAGAAAGACACCATCAATTTGGAGATTACAAATATTTTAGTTGTATGCTAGAAAGCAGAGATGAATCCTAAATACACATACACATATATACATACATACATACACATATATTTTTCACAATATCACACTCGTGTTTTTTTTTTATCCCTTCACATTAATGGAGTATTCTTTTGTTTGAAAAAACAAAATCTATACTTATATAAAAACGGAACCTGGAACACTCATGTTTGCTCACTCTAAGAAACAAAACAAGATAGAAGTTTCTAGTCTCAAAAGAGGGTTGAATTAGCACACATATGAAAATTCTCCATCAATATAAAAATTTTAATAAGAGTGAACAGAAAATGCTAATGGAGTGTGTACAATAGATCTATTTCTCTAAAAGAAAACACAACTTACTTTGTGCCCTGTAGTAAGAAATATTTTCAATAAGAAGTTGTTTAAAAGCTTCCAGTCTGTGTGTAGAATGTTATTGTTTTTATTGTTCTTGTAAATCCTGGAGCTGTAGTTTACCAGTAATAGATAAGTTTCAAAAGTCACACAACTAGTACATGGCAAAATCGGGACTGGAACCCAGGAATTGTGTCTCCAAGTTTGCCCTTTTCATATATGGAAATCTATTGTTTCTATAGTTAAGGGTTATGTGTGCGTGTTCATATAAATACTGTTTCATGGTTTCTATATGTCTGAGTCTCTCCCTCTCTCACTCTTCACTCTCTCTCTCTGTATGCTTGTATTGTTTCACTCTATGTATGCTTTTGTTTGTGTATGAGTGTGTAAATATGTGTGTTGTGAGCTTCTTATTTCTCTGTAGGTCTCTGTGTATGTGTGTCCTTGAATCTTGGAAGGGAGACATTAGTGGGACAAAGTGTACAGCGATTGTAAAAAGACACAAAATGAGTGAGCATATACTTATCTAAAAACCATCATTATTTTTATGTAAAGAATGATCACATACTTTTAATGTGAGCCCCAAAGCCTGGGCCTACTTTTCTTTGATTTCTTGCATTTGTTCTCAAGTATTTCTCAAGCATTCCAGATAAAAGAGGTACTCAGTAGGGCAAGGATGATGATCTAGAAGAATGAGCTAATTTAAATCCATAAATTCAGGCAAATCCAGGGGAACTAATGAAGCCAATGGAACTACTAAACTAGTAAGGCTGATTTTCTATTGTTTGATAGCGTCTTGATCACCAGTGAGGATTATTCTATTTTCTTTAAGGAAATTGAGACTCACAAAACTACAGTGTTACTGTGTCATTGACCTAGTTAGGTTTTGCTGGAGTGATCCCACCTGATTCTAGGGAAATACAGTATTTCAGATTTTAGCAGTGGGAAAACTTTGGCCTGCTTGTCATCCATCTACAGAAAAGGAAGTCATGTCAAGGAGATGCTCAGAGGGTTAGGAGGGCTCAACAATGTCTATATATTTTAGATCATTCAGGGAAGCAAAGCTACCTACAAGGATCAAGATGACTGGGCAAGGGGGAGCTGGAGCAGAAGACACATTCCCATCTGTCAGGTCTGGGCTTGCCACATGCCTTCATCCTACCTTTCAGGATGTTCTGAAAACATCACCCTTTTCCCTCACTCAGACACCCTTCCAGCAAAACTCCTTGCATCACCCCACCATGGTTCTGGCACCCGTCTCTGAAACTTTGAGGTCTCTCTGTGCATGTTATTGTTCCACATTTAACCCTGTGGATCCTGTTTCCCTTCACACAGCTACCTCTATTGTGTTTTATGGGCTTCAAATTAATCTCAACAGTTCTGGAATAGATGTGGCTTGATGATAACATTGGTCTTCTCTCAGTTGGTGTGTTCTCTCTCTCACTACCTGCCTGAAGCTTTGAAATATGAGTGCATCTAATGCTCACTAGACTCTTAAGAGGTATCATTGCCCCCTCACTCCACAGGCAAAGAAGCAAAAGCATGGAATAACTTAATAAAGTTAATGAGGTCATACAACTTGCCCAGGGGCTCTCAGCTGATGCCTGACAGAGTTGGCATAGATTTTATGCTGTCTGGCACTTAATACATGCTCTTACTAACAAATTTAGTGACAGTGTCAGGCTAAAAAATATTAAGTAAAAGAAAGGTCAAATGGCTCATTTCATGATGAAAGAGCTTTATGAGAAGATGAGAAGAGCTTTATGTGGCTCGAGAGAGGAACATTGAGCTTCCCACCAGGTCTACAGTTTTTTAAAAAAATATTTTATTTATTGCTTTTATCGTGTGTGTATGAATGTATTGCTTGCATATATATTAGTTCATCTATGTCATGCAATGCCCACGGAGGTCAGAAGAGGGCATTGGATACCCTGGAACTGAAGTTACAGATGGTTGTTAGTTGCCGTGTGGGTGCTGGGAACTGAGTTCTCTGCAAGAACAGCTAGTGCTCTTAACTGCTAAGTCATCTCTCCAGCCCCCAGGTCTACATTTTGAAGTCCTTTTTATTTCCAGAATTATATTAACAAGGGTATTGGTGGATCAGGGTCAAGAGGTGAATGAAGAAACTCCACTGTATGAGCATTTGAAGAAAAGACCAGAGGGACAGACCAATGACCCAGGTGGTGAGAGCCCAGCTGGACCGAAGTCTGTTTCCTGTCTTTGCCTTTAAGGAAACCTCAGTCCTCATTCACATTCACATTCACATTCACATTCACATTCACATTCATATTCATTCTCATTCTCTCTCTCT